>NW_024067827.1:300000-485413 GCF_009389715.1 Phoenix dactylifera | reverse complement strand
TTCTTCCGGCGCTAGGCCAGGCATCCGAGGGTTAGGCCTCAGAAATTCTTCCGGCGCTAGGCCAGGCATCCGAGGGTTAGGCCTCAGGAAATTCTTCCGGCGCTAGGCCAGGCATCCGAGGGTTAGGCCTCAGGAAATTCTTCCGGCGCTAGGCCAGGCATCCGAGGGTTAGGCCTCAGGAAATTCTTCCGCTGGTCGGCCAAGGCTGGCGCAAGCCGAGGCGACCGGTCGGGGCTTCAGGCTAGTCTGCTCCCGGGATGATCATCGGGTTAGCCTGGCATCCGAGGGCCGAGCCTCGGGAATTCCGCTCGTTGGTCGGCCAAGGCTGGCGCAAGCCGAGGCGACCGGTCGGGGCTTCAGGCTAGTCTGCTCCCGGGATGATCATCGGGTTAGCCTGGCATCCGAGGGCCGAGCCTCGGGGAATTCCGCTCGTTGGTCGGCCAAGGCTGGCACAAGCCGAGGCGACCGGTCGGGGCTTCAGGCTAGTCTGCTCCCGGGATGATCATCGGGTTAGCCTGGCATCCGAGGGCCGAGCCTCGGGAAATTCCGCTCGTTGGTCGGCCAAGGCTGGCCGCAAGCCGAGGCGACCGATCGGGGCTTCAGGCTAGTCTGCTCCCGGGATGATCATCGGGTTAGCCTGGCATCCGAGGGCCCGAGCCTCGGGAAATTCCGCTCGTTGGTCCGGCCAAGGCTGGCGCAAGTCGAGGCGACCCGTCGGGGCTTCAGGCTAGTCTGCTCCCGGGATGATCATCGGGTTAGCCTGGCATCCGAGGGCCGAGCCTCGGGGAATTCCGCTCATTGGTCGGCCAAGGCTGGCGCAAGCCGAGGCGACCGGTCGGGCTTCAGGCTAGTCTGCTCCCGGGATGATCATCGGGTTAGCCTGGCATCCGAGGGCCGAGCCTCGGGGAATTCCGCTCGTTGGTCGGCCAAGGCTGGCGCAAGCCGAGGCGACCGGTCGGGGCTTCAGGCTAGTCTGCTCCCGGGATGATCATCGGGTTAGCCTGGCATCCGAGGGCCGAGCCTCGGGGAATTCCGCTCGTTGGCCACGCGCCTGTCACTTGCCGCTCGACGGGGTTTCTCCGTGGCCAGCTGCGATCGTGTTTCTCCCCCTCTCAAAGCGTCGCCTGGGGAACACTAGAAGGCCATTAAATGCTAATTGAGGCGTTACCTGGGAAATCGGACCGGCCAGTTGCTGCTTGCGAGGAGTGCCAGTTAAGCGGCCGCGATACGCGCATTCTTTGAGGCGGATGCGGCCTGGGCGCGTGCGGAGATACGTGGGCCGCGGGATACACGCCGTCCGGAGTGTCCTGCATGAAGAATGCAATTAAGGAGAATGATGCCTAGGAGATCGTGGGGGGATAAACCTCGAGAGCCGGAACGGCTCCGGATTCGATGTGCCCGCATTTATTGGAGCCACCCGCATCGAAACGACCGGGGGGCCACAGTTTGGCTATAAATATAAGCGCAGGTGCGGTGGAGCCTGCCAAGCCGGAGCTGTTCAGGTTGCCATGGATCGTGGACCTCCTCTCCGGCGCGTGGCTGGGAAATCCCAGCCGGAGGAACGGGAGGCGCGCCCCTCGCGACTTCCACCAACTAGCCGTTTCATCTGGGATCAACGGGAGGATTCTCCCCGGTGGAACTCCGCTCTAGGCGTTTCATCCGGGATCACGCCTCCTCGCGCTCTTCTCCCTTATATTCCTTTCCTCCCCTTCTCCTGGGGAGGACCGGAATATTCCTTGGAGGTGGCGTTCCTCTAGAAGCAGTGTGAACCTCTTCTTCGTCCGTGCCGGCTCTTCGTCTTTTGCGTGAGGCGTCGATGGCGCCTCCGGGGGGAAGCACCCACGGCCAGTGGGATTGGAGCTGCTTCGGGCGGAGGGTTTGGGATCCCAGATCTTCAGCTCCACGGAGTCCCCACCTCTTCCTTAGTTTCTTTACTCCCCAATCCCCCTCTGGGAATTCTTTGTAATCACACGAACACGCCGTTGTAACCAAGAATTATTGAAATGAAAAGAACTATATATTTTTTGAGCTGTCTTTCTGGCTTTGTCTTTCTACTGGTAATATACCCGCAGGTTAGCGGAATTCCAGCTCCTTGGAATTTCTCGACCATCTAGTGCCTCCAACTGGTAGGAGCCAGGTCGGTTTACCCAGCGAACCCTATACGGGCCTTCCCAATTTGGCGCCAGCTTCCCACCTTCCGCGGGCTGAGATGCTTTGGCCCGCCTTAGCACCAGATCTCCGATTCTGAAAAGTTTTGGTCGGACCTTGGAGTTATAATACCGGGCCACCCTCCGCTGATACACCGCCATCCGGACCTGCGCCATTTCCCTCGCTTCTTCCAAGAGGTCCAGGTTCCCTCGGAGCTGCTCCGAATTGGCCTCGGGTCGGTGCGCGGCCACCCGGGGCGAGGGGAGTCCGAGCTCCACGGGGACGACCGCTTCCGTGCCATAGGTTAGGCCGAAAGGCGTCTCCCCGGTAGGGGTCCGATGCGTGGTCCGATACGCCCAAAGGACGTTCTCGAGTTCTTCGACCCAAGCTTGCCTCGTCCGACCGATTCGCGCCTTAATTCCTTGGAGGATTGTCCGATTTGTCACTTCGGCCTCACCGTTGGTTTGGGGATGCGACACAGACGTGAACCGATGCTCGATCCCGAACTCCTCGCAGAAGTCACGGAAATGCTTGTTGTCGAACTGTCGACCATTATCCGAGATGAGGACCCGGGGTACCCCAAATCGGACAATGATGTTTTTCTTTACGAACTTCCGGACTCGCGCCTCCGTGATAGTGGCCAGCGGCTCCGCCTCCACCCACTTGGTGAAGTAGTCGATTGCAACAATCAAGAATTTCCGCTGGGCGGAAGCGACGGGGAACGGTCCGAGGATATCCATTCCCCACTGTGAGAAGGGCCAGGGTGCGGTGATTGGTGCCAAGGGGACAGAAGGGACTCTCTGGACGTTGGCGTGGCGCTGGCAGGCGTCGCATTTCCGTACGTGATCCTTTGAGTCCTCCAACAAGGTAGGCCAATAATAGCCTTGCCTCATGATCTTGTGCGCCAAGGACCTAGCCCCCGAGTGCGATCCGCAGACGCCCTCGTGGACTTCGCCGAGGACGTAGGCCGCCTCCAAGGGGCGGAGGCACCTTAAGAGGGGGGCGGTGAACGAGGTCCGATACAGCCTCCCTTCATAGAGTACGTAGTGGGCGGACTTCCTGACAAGTCGCCGAGCTTGATCTTCGTCTTCAGGGAGGATCCCTTCGGCGAGGTAGGCGACGAGCGGGTCCATCCAAGACGGCTCCGGGTCAATCGCCATCACCGCCCCAGCCTCGCCGATGCTCGGGGCATCCAGGGTCTCTAGGTAGATTGCCCTTGACAGGTTGCGCGCCTCTGCGCCCACCAAGCGGGACAACCTGTCGGCCCTGGCATTTTTGCTTCTGGGGACCTGCTGGAGGTCGACGCTGCCGAGGTCGGGAATGAGTGCTTGCACCTTTCGGACGTAGTTCTGCATGGTCGGGCTCCGGGCCTCGAACTCCCCACGGACCTGCCCGACCACCAGCTGGGAGTCGGTGAAGACCTTCAAATGCCGGATGCCGAGCTCCCCGGCGAGTTTGAGTCCCGCGACTAGGGCCTCGTACTCCGCCTCGTTGTTGGTCACTGGAAACCCAAACCTCAAGGCATACTCGGCTATCACTCCATCAGGACTGCTAAGGACCAGCCCGGCCCCTCCACCCTCGGGGTTCGACGATCCATCGATGTGAAGCGTCCAGGTCGGGAGGTCGAGGCTGGGCGTTTCCGGCGGTCTAGGTTCCGCCACCTGCACCGTGCACTCAGCGAGGAAGTCCGCAAGCACCTGGGCCTTGATGGCAGGCCGAGGCTGGTAGCGGATGTCGAACTCACTGAGTTCTATTGCCCACTTCACCAGCCGTCCCGTATTCTCGGGGTTGCTGAGGATCTGTCGTAGTGGTTGATCAGTTAAGAGGGTGACAGAATGGGCCTGGAAATAGGGGCGGAGCCTCCTGGTCGCGGTCAGCAGCGCGAAGGCGATCTTTTCAGCTTTCGTATACCGCGCCTCGGCATCCCGTAGGACCCGACTGATGTAGTACACGGGCTTCTGGAGCTTTGCCTCTTCCCGAACCAGCACCGCACTGACCGCGGTTGGGGAGACCGCCAGATAGAGGTAGAGCATCTCCCCTTCTTGCGGCTTGGACAACAGGGGAGGAGACGCCAGGTATTCCTTGAGCTGGTCGAATGCTGCTTGACATTCGGCCGTCCAGAGGAAGTCTTTCGGGCGTTTTAACACCTTGAAGAATGGTTGGCAGCGTTCGGCCGATTTTGCCACAAATCGTCCGAGCGCGGCGACCCTTCCAGCGAGCTCCTGAACCTCCTTCACTTTGGTCGGAGGGGACATACCTTGGATGGCCTTGATTTTGTCCGGGTTGGCTTCGATACCCCGCTGGTTGACAATGAAACCGAGGAACCTCCCGGCCGAAGCGCCAAAGGCGCACTTCGCTGGGTTCAGCTTCATGCGAAACTTCCGCAAGGTGGTGAAAATCTCCTCCAGATCCACGATGTGCTGGTCTGCCTGGCGGCTCTTCACCAGCATATCGTCCACGTACACCTCCATATTCCAGCCGATTTGCTCTTTGAAGATTTTGTTGACGAGGCGCTGGTAAGTGGCGCCAGCATTCTTCAGACCGAAGGGCATTACCTTGTAGCAGTACAGCCCCCGGTCTGTTATAAAGGCAGTTTTCTCCTCGTCCTGTGGGGCCATCTTTATCTGGTTGTAACCGGAGAAGGCGTCCATGAAAGACAGCAGCTGATGTCCGGAAGTCGCGTCGACCAGTTGGTCCATCCGCGGAAGCGGAAAGCTATCCTTGGGGCACGCCTTGTTCAGGTCGGTATAGTCGACGCACATCCTCCACTTTCCGCTCGCCTTCCGGACAAGTACGACATTTGCCAGCCACTCGGGGTAACTCACCTCCCTTATGAATCCTGCCTCCAAGAGTTTGTCTACCTCCTGGTCGATCACCCGGATCCGATCCGGGGCACAGTGTCTCTTCTTCTGCTTCACTGGCCGGTGGGTCGGGTCGACGTTGAGGGCGTGAGAGATGACCTCCGGGTCGATCCCAGGTACATCGGCCGCCGACCAGGCAAATACATCGGCATTGGCTCGGAGGAATTCCACCAACCGGGCCCGAGCTCCCGGGTCGAGATTGGCGCCGACCCGGACCGCCCGGTCCCGGCGCCCTTCCTCGAGGGGAACTTCGACCACACCCTCGGCCGGCTCCCCCTGCCGCAAGGCCACCTCGTCTCTGGCATCAAGAGACTCGACGCTTAGGGCTTCTGCGGGCTTCTTCCCTTTGAGGGTCGCTAAGAAACATTGCCGTGCGGTCGGTTGGTCACCTCGGACCTCCCCGATCCCAACCGTCGTGGGGAACCGCATGAGCAAGTGGTACGTGGAGACCACCGCACGAAGGGCGTTCAGCCCGGGTCGTCCGAGGATAGCGTTGTAAGCCGAGGGAACACGGACGACCAAGAACCCGAGTCGCACCGTGGCTTCTGCGGGTGCGACGCCCGCAGTCACAGGCAGCTCAACGACACCTTCCACCGAGACAGCGTCACCGGTGAATCCTACGAGGGGGGTGGACATTTTGTGCAACAATTGTCTGGACAAGCCCAGCTTTTGGAAGGCCTCGTAAAACAAGATATCAGCTGAGCTTCCACTATCCACAAGAACACGCCTTACATCATAGTTTGCCATGGTGAGGGAGATTACTGTTGCTGGAAATTGGACCCGGGGGCCGCCGTGAAGCCGGGGAAGAAGGAGCTCCGCTGCTGCAGGGGGCGGACGGCGGTGCGCCGGCTGGCTGCGTCCTCCGCTGCGGGGGGGTGTGCAAGTCCTGCAAGAAAAACCGGTGGCCGGGCTCCCCGGCGCCGGCCCTCCGATGCCTAAGTCAGAGGGGGCAAGTATGTGGAGAGAGCAGGGAAGAGAGTATATGGAGAAAACAGCAAGAACATTTGGATAAGATAAAGAAGACGAAGAGGATGATGTCCTCAATTGTGTCTGTACTTTCCGGCGGGTTCAATCCCGGGGATCTGTTTCCGTTTTTGTTGTCCTCTTTCCCCCTTGGTTCTCCCAGGTTCCCTTTTATAGGAGGGGATTACGTTACCTGGGAGGTAACCGGGGGATTTGTCCCTGTCTGTAATAATTGGGCACGATTTGGCCCATTTATGGCGTAGTGGAGAACGGGGCCGAATCAGACCGGAACCAGGAAGTTGTCATGGTCGATCGGACCTGTTGGAGTGGTTGAACCGCCGGCCGTAGCGGGCCTGGGGTCTGTGGATGGTAAGTGCATTTATTACCGAATAAACCGGCGGTCAGGTAGAGCCATATGCTCTGATGGTTCAGTGATCCGGAGATCGTCTTGGGCCGTGTTCATTAAATGCCTGAGTGCATCGGAGACTTGAGGGAGTCTCATGCATTAATGGCAGGTCGTGCCGAACGTCTGCGGAGATCTTATGCCTTGATGGCTTGGAGATAGTGGCAGGTCGCAAGCCGTAGGAGTTGTTAAGTCCCTTGGACTTTAGGCGGAGGTTGAACATTTGGTTAAGGCATCGGCTCGGCAAGGGTGCCGAGCCGAGCTGGTCGCCCAATGGGGCGCCCTGTGGCGGGGCTGCTTTGAGTACTCCTGGTCGGCGCCCTTTAGGCGAGCACCTTCTAGCAGAGCGCCTTGGCGCTGTCTTTGGTCGGCACTTTCTAACCGAGCAGCTTATTTTGGGTGGGGCACCTCTTGGCGCGCACTCTGGTCGGCGCCCTCTAGTCGAGCGCCTTCCTGGTCGGCATCCTTTGGCCGAGCAGCTTTCCGGTCGGCACTCCTTGGCCGAGCAGCTTTCCAGTCGGCGCTCTTCGGCCGAGCGGCTTTTCGGTCGGTGTACTCCGGCCGAGCGCCTCCGTGGATGTATGACTTGGGGTTTTTTTCCCAACACTACCCCCCGACTTCCGAGCTCCAGTTGGCTACCAGCTGGAGCGCGGGAAGTAGCTTTAATTGGGTTATTACGAATTCCGAAAATTTCGATTTACTGCGCGTTTTGAGCTATCGAACGCTTCGAGGTGCCTTTAATAGGCGGCGTCTCTTCTTTTCCGAAGAGCCTCATTATTGGGACACCTTTTGCGAAGCGTCCTCGCGTCGTGGGCTCATGATGGGGCCGCACGATCTTCGATTGTGGACGCCTTTCCGCGCGATCCGATGGGGCGCTTCGACGTTCGAAGCGCTAGCCCTAATTAAATGCGTCGTTCTGTCTTTTAGACCGACACGTGTTATCATCTAACCAGGACGCAGCGCTTTCTTCGCTGATCCGGGCCGTTGGGAGGTCTATATAAACTCTCCCCCGGCCCCCTGTTCTCTCTCTATTGCTTTCTGCTTCCAGCTTCCTATTCTCCCAGTCTTCCTCAGACCGAAGTCCCCTCTCTCCGGCTTCCTTCCCAGGTCCCCCTTCTTTTTGATTTCCCTCTCTTGCAATGGGTTCTTTGCCTAGCGAAGTAGTGTCCACCATGAGTGTCCTGGAGGTCGAGATGGCCGAAGAGTGGTTTTTCCCTCTTCACGGGTTCCGTTTGGAACCCGCCAGGCGAAGGGATCGGGTAACCGATCCTCCGGTAGGCCGGATCGGAGTGCACTCGGAGTCACTCTGGGCCGGCCTCCGATTTCCTCTCCACAGCTTTGTGAATGAGTTGCTGGCGGTATGCCAGTTGGTTCCGGCGCAACTCACTCCAAACGCTTGGAGGACAGTGATGGGTTTCCTGTCACTATGTTTACTACAGGGGATTTCTACCTCTGTCAACGTCTTCCGGCGACTTTTTATTTTCTAGTCGAACCCGGGAGACGGGGAGTGGCTTTACATCGCCCTCCGGGCGGGTCGGCCACTTTTTCATGGTGCCCCCTCATCCATTCATGGTTGGAAGGAGAAATTCTTCTTTCTGGGCTCTGAACGGTCCTGGGGGTTTGACCCCAGGTGGAGGCCGGCCCAGCTTAAATCCATCAACAGGCTCCCCCAGCTTTCTCCGCGTGAGCAGGAGATCTTTGACACCATCCGCAGCCTTGGGGACGGGATTTTGCTGAACGGCCTCATTAGCGAGGACGCCCTGGTGAACGTGGGCTTGAGCTCGGCACGTCCTCAGGGTAAGGATAGTTACAGCAACTTTTTATTTCCTTATTGTTCTAATGTTCTAATTTTGCTTATCTTTGCAGACATTGCAAAAATGGTGACCAAGAGCGAAGTCCTTTACGCCCGCTTCCAGAAGAGGGCAGCCGAGCTCTCGGGGGAGCCTACGGAGCCGAGAAAGAAGCAGAAGGTCTCGGTAACCTCGACCCCCTCGGCGGCAGTGGTAGCCGAGGCGGGTCCTTCCCGCCCTGCGCATCCCGAGGCGGGGCCTTCTCGCCCCGCTATCTCCGAGGCGGGGCCTTCTCAGCCCGCGCGCCCTGAGGCTGATCGGAGAGAGGGCGCGGGCTCCGGGGGCTCGGGCTCCAGAACCCCGATGGCGCCCCCATGCCCGGCGCCCTTGATGCAGGTCCCTGGTCGGCAGGACACTCCAGTTGCCGACCAGGGGAGGAATTCAGCGGGTCCCGTGCTTGCACGCCCCGCTATAGTTGTGCGGCGGTTAGACCAGCTGCTCTCCCCGACCCCAGCCCCTTAGCTCCCAGCCGGGGAGCAGTCAAGGAGCCTCGGGGTCGGCTCCACCTAGGCCAGATGGCGCTGGCCTCCCGGGCCCTTTGAGCTCGGAAGAACGGGTGCCCTTCGCACCCACCTGGTCGGTGTTCGAGGGCGATTCGGCCCTCGAAAACCCGCGAGTGGCGCGCGAAGTTTTTCGGCTCGCGCTGCTCCCGGCCAACCGGGCCATGATGCAGTCCATGAGCTACAACGCTTTTATGGACGCTACGCGCTGCAACTCCGTCCGGATAAGCAAAATTTTTCGCCTGTGTAATCTGTATAGTTTTTCTACTAGCGGCGCCTTATGTTTTCCTTTTCGTCTCTTTTACAGTATTTGCACGAGATGGAGATGCCGATGCACCTGGTTCAAGAATACCGGAAGAAAGCCCGGAGGTGCCAGCGCGGCTATGAGGAGGCCCAGAAAAGGTACATGGCCGCCGAGGCGAAGTACCAAGCCTCCGAAGAGAAGTACCAGGCCTCTGAGGCCGAACAACGGGTGCTCCAAGAGAAGGTCGGAGCATCCGATGAAAGGATTCGAGCTCTGACCGCCGAGCTCGATGAAGAGAAGGGCGCGCACGCATTGGCAAGGTCCGAGCTGCGCGCCACGGAGGCTCGATTGGCCAAGGCCGAGCAGGCGTTGGCCTCCCGCGAGCAAGAGGTGGGAAATGCCCGCCTCCGACATTTGGAGCTCGAGCAGGAGCTGAGGTGCCTCGAGCGGAGAGCCGCTTACCACGAGGCCCGGGAGATAGAGGCCCGGGAGAACGCCCAAAACGCAGTGAAGCTCTTCCGTGAGTCGGAAGAGTTTCACGAACTCATGGCTGAGGAGGGCGTGAACGGGCTGATCCAAGACTTCCGGGATTTCCGCAATCAGTTGCGGCGGCTTCTCCCGGATTTTGATGTTAACCTGCTCTAGCCGGGAGCAGGGAGGGCGGAAGCAGAGGCAGAAACTCCGGAGGCGGAGGCAGAAACTCCGAGGGCCGAGGCGGCCGTAGCTGTCCCCAAAGTGACCGAGGTCGCCCCCGAGGCTACTCCTATTGCTGCCGAGGCCATCGAAGAGGTCCCGGCAGCCGAGCCAACCACTCCTGGTACCGCCGAGGCCGAGGTGGTCGAGCTCGAGCCTCCGATGTAATTTTTGTTATTTCTTGTAAAGTCGGGATGGCTTCCCATACTTGTAAGGGCCAAACCCGGATTTTGTACTTAGCCTACGGGCCTTTTTGAAATGAATATACATTTCTTTTTTGAAAATCGTCTGTCGTAGCCTAAGTTTTTCTGCTCGGATCCGTTTTAGGTTCCGAGGATATGGGCTCTAGGGCCTCAGCTTTTTCCGCCACAGGGTTTGAGTTTGAGTTTGGCTTGCCGAGCTCCATTGCTCGGTTCTTCGGCTAGTGGTATAGCAACGCTTGTGCTTATACCAAGGATTTGGGCTCGGAAAGTTTTTCCGAGCCTAGTCCAGAATTCGACCAAGCCCTAGGGCGGTCGTTAGGACTTAAGACTTCTTAATGCGGCGAATTTCGAATCCGGGCCTCGAGTTGCCGGGGCGAACCGGATTCCTCTCTTGCAAATGGATTGAATACTCGTCAGCTCGTGACGGGGATTCACCGGACTTAGTACAATAATGTGTCGGTGTCATGAGCACTTCTTCGCCGAGGCGATCGAAGACGCTCCTCTGTTCGGTGTCCGTTCTTTGAGGACATTGGCAGAGAAATAGATAAAATGATGTAGCAACATTAAATACATGGGTACCTTGTACCGTGTGCGTCCTGGCGCCGAGGCGACTGAAGACGCTTCTCTGCTCGGACTCCGTTCTTGGAGGGCGTCGACAGAGAAATCCAATAATAGGTAATGCAATGTAAAGACATTAAATAGATAGGTACCTTGTACTGTGTGCACCCTGACGCCGAGGCGGCTGAAGACGCTTCTCTGCTCGGACTCCGTTCTTGGAGGGCGTCGACAGAGAAATCCAATAATAGGTAATGTAATGTAAAAACATTAAATAAATAGGTACCTTGTACCGTGTGCGTCCTGACGCCGAGGCGACTGAAGACGCTTCTCTGCTCGGACTCCGTTCTTGGAGGGCGTCGACAGAGAAATCCAATAATAAGTAATGTAATGTAAAAACATTAAATAAATAGGTACCTTGTACCGTGTGCGTCCTGACGCCGAGGCGACTGAAGACGCTTCTCTGCTCGGACTCCGTTCTTGGAGGGCGTCGACAGAGAAATCCAATAATAGGTAATGTAAAGACATTAAATAAATAGGTACCTTGTACCGTGTGCGTCCTGGCGCCGAGGCGACTGAAGACGCTTCTCTGCTCGGACTCCGTTCTTGGAGGGCGTCGACAGAGAAATCCAATGACGAAGAGCGGGCTGGACTCGTTGGCTGAAGCCGATGGAGCACGAGCCGAGCTCGTCCGGTCAGAGAGGACCGCTAACTCATCTCGATGTCTCGAGCATCCCTATAGTTGGGGCATCCCGACGTCTCAGGGCATCCTGACCGTGGTCAGGGTAGGAGCACGAGCCGAGCTCGTCCGGTCAGAGAGGACCGCTAACTCATAGCCGATGGAGCACGAGCCGAGCTCGTCCGGTTAGAGAGGACCGCTAACTCATAGCCGATGGAGCACGAGCCGAGCTCGTCCGGTCAGAGAGGACCGCTAACTCATCTTCCGACGTCTCGGGCATCCCTATAGCCGGGGCATCCCGACGTCTCGGGGCATCCCGACGGATCGAGGCATCCCGACGTCTTGGGGCATCCTGACCGTGGTTAGGGTAGGAGCACGAGCCGAGCTCGTCCGGTCAGAGAGGACCGCTAACTCATAGCCGATGGAGCACGAGCCGAGCTCGTCCGGTCAGAGAGGACCGCTAACTCATATCCCGACGTCTCGGGCCATCCCGACAGATCGGGGCATCCCGTTGCGGCAGGGCATCCCAATATATTGGGGCATCCTGACGTCTCAGGGTAAGAGCACGAGCCGAGCTCGTCCGGTCAGAGAGGACCGCTAACTCATAGCCGATGGAGCACGAGCCGAGCTCGTCCGGTCAGAGAGGACCGCTAACTCATCTCGATGTCTCGGACCATCCCGACGAATCGGGGCATCCCGTTGTGGCAGGGCATCTTGACCGTGGTCAGGGTAGGAGAAATAAACCTGACATCATGAGATAATCAGGAAAAATTGGTGAGCTCAAAATGGGTATACGGACCGTAAGTTTATTATAAAATGGAATTCATAAAACGAGGTTCAATAATTGAATAATGGGGAATCCCTTAGGGTTCTACTGATGGTACACGCGGAGGTTTTCAGAGCTCCAGCTCCGCGGAATGGGCGTCCCGTCTGGGGACTCCAGCTGGTAAGTTCCGGGCCGGCGAACGCGCGTGACTCGGTACGGTCCTTCCCAATTGGGAGCCAGCTTTCCTTGTTCAGCAGGTCGGGAGGCTTCAGCTCTTCTGAGGACAAGGTCCCCTGGTCTGAAGGATTTGATTTTGACCCTGGCGTTGTAGTACTGAGCTGTCTTTTGCTGGTACCTCGCCATACGAACTCGGGCGGCCTCCCTTGTTTCCTCGATCAAGTCAAGGTTACTTCTGAGCTGCGAAGAGTTGGAGCTGGCATCATGACGCTCGACTCTTGGAGAGGGAAGCCCAATCTCCAGTGGGATGACGGCCTCCGTCCCATATGTTAAGTTGAAGGGAGTCTCGCCGGTGGGGACACGGAACGTGGTCCGGTAAGCCAACAGGACATTATATAGGTCTTCGACCCATTGTCCTTTGGATTTGTCGAGCCTGGCTTTAAGACCCTGCAAAATGGTACGATTTGTTACCTCGGTTTCTCCGTTTGTCTGAGGGTGCGCGACCGAGGTGAAGCGGTGGTCAATGCCAAGCTCGGAGCAGAACTCTCTGAAGTGGATGTTGTCGAACTGGCGACCGTTGTCAGAAATAAGGATGCGGGAAAGTCCGAATCTACAAATAATGGACTTCCAGACAAAATCCCGCATCTTCTGCTCGGTGATCCGGGCAAGGGGCTCGGCTTCTACCCACTTGGTGAAGTAGTCGATGGAGACGACCAGAAATTTTTTTTGCCCGGTGGCCAGTGGAAATGGCCCTAGGATGTCAATTCCCATAGAAGTCAAGGGAGCCGAGGGCCGGCGCTGAACATTGGCATTCCTTTGGCACCGGTCACATCTTTGGACAAAGTCCATGGCATTCTTCTGGAGTGTCGGCCAATAATATCCTTGGCGCAAAATTTTGTGGGCCAGCGCTCGCCCTCCTAGATGGTTTCCACAGATCCCTTCGTGGACTTCACGCAGGGCATAATCCGCCTCTGTTGGGCGGAGGCATCTGAGGAGTGGAGAAGTGAAGGATCTTCGATAGAGGTTTCCCTCGTATAGTATGTACCGGGTGGCGAGGCGCTTGACTCGGCGAGCCTCTCGTTCATCAGTGGGGAGGACTTCGTCTTGTAGATAGCTGATGAGTTCGTCCATCCAGCTTGGCTCGAACTCAGTGCAGAAGGTCTGCTCGGGCTCGTCTGTACTGGGCTTTTGAAGATACTCCAGCACGGCCCCCTTGGGAAGCTCGCTCATACGAGAGGACGCCAGCTTTGACAGCTGGTCGGCCCTGAGATTCTCCGACCTGGCAATATGTTGGATGTGGAAAGAGTCCAAGGCCGAGGCGAGATCCCGTACCTTCTGAAGATACTTCTGCATGGTCGGGTCTCTGGCTTCGAAATTGTCCATAATTTGGTTGACGGCGAGCTGAGAATCACTGAAGGCCCTCAAGTCCTTCACTCCTAGCTCCTTGGCTAGCTTGAGCCCGGCAACGAGCGCTTCGTACTCCGCCATATTATTAGAGGCAGGAAACTCCAGGCGCAAGGCTTGCTCGGCAACCACCCCTTCTGGACTGGTGAGAATGAGCCCTGCTCCGCTACCCCCCGAGTTTGAAGAGCCATCGACATGCAAAGTCCATGTCAAACTCGGGGTCTGCTCCGTGAGTGGCTCTGGCTCGGGTTCGTCCTCGTCCGGTATGGTGCACTCGGCTATAAAGTCTGCGAGTGCTTGTGCTTTGATTGCCGGTCTGGGTCGGTACTCGATGTCAAATTCTCCGAGCTCAATGGCCCATTTTGTGATCCGGCCGGCACGGTCTGATCTCTGTAGGATCTGCTTGACCGGCTGGTCGGTCAACACAGCCACTGTATGGACTTGGAAGTAGGGTCGGAGCCTCCGAGCCGAAATGACCAGAGCATAGGCGGTCTTCTCGAGCTTGGCGTATCGGGTCTCGGCGTCCCTCAAGACCCGGCTGGTGTAGTACACTAGCTTTTGAAGTTTGCCCTCCTCTCGGACCAAGACCGAGCTTACCGCAACAGGAGAGACAGCTAGGTATAAGTAGAGGATCTCACCCTGTTGCGGCTTTGTGAGCAGGGGAGGGGAAGCCAGGAGATGTTTGAGCTCTTCAAAAGATTGCTGGCACTCGTCCGACCACAAAAAGTTCTTCGGCTTCTTGAGGGCCGCGAAAAATGGAAGGCAGCGCTCAGCCGAGCGGGAGATGAACCTCCTGAGAGCTGCAACTCGGCCTGTGAGCCGTTGTACCTCCTTGACCGTCCTAGGAGGCGTCATCTTTTGAAGGGCTCGGATCTTCTCTAGATTGGCCTCGATTCCTCGCTGTGTAATGATGAAGCCGAGGAATTTGCCAGAGGTGACTTCGAATGCACATTTAGCTGGATTGAGCTTCATCTGGTACTTTCGGAGCGTGGAGAATGCTTCATTGAGGTCGGCTATATGGTTTTGTGCCACCTTGCTTTTCACTAGCATGTCATCCACGTAGACCTCCATGTTCCGGCCTATTTGATCTTTGAAGATCCAGCTGACCAGCCTCTGATAAGTTGCCCCGGCATTTTTTAAGCCGAATGGCATCACCTTGTAGCAATAGGTTCCCCCATCGGTGATGAAGGCTGTCTTCTCCTCATCTTCTGGCGCCATGCGGATCTGGTTGTATCCGGAGAAGGCGTCCATGAATGCCAGTAGCTCGTGACCCGAAGTGGAGTCCATGAGCTGGTCGATGCTGGGAAGTGGGAAACTGTCCTTTGGACAGGCTTTATTCAGATCAGTGTAGTCCACGCACATACGCCACTTTTCGTTGGCCTTCTTGACGAAGACCACATTGGCGAGCCACTCTGGGTAAGCTATCTCCCGGATGAATCCAGCTTCGAGGAGTTTGCTGACCTCCTCGGCTGCTGCTTGCTGTCGTTCAGGGGCGGCGCCCCGCTTCTTTTGCCGCACGGGCTTGCTGGTTGGCTTTACTTGGAGCCGGTGGACCATGATCTCTGGATCTATCCCCGGCATGTCTGCAGGCGACCATACGAAAACATCCATGTTGTCTCGCAGGAAGTTGGCGAGGCGACCCCTCTCGTGCGCGTCAAGGCCGGAGCCGACCTGCACGGTTAGCTCAGGAGAGTTCTCACGTAGAGGAACCTGAATTAATAACTCACCGGGCTCTACCCGCTCTTTCTGAGGGTCGACCCGTGCCTCCAGAACCTTGGTTGAGGGCTGGTCAGTCGCTGGGGCAGGCACTTCAGCGGGTCGCTTTGCCTCGTGGGTCGCCAGGTAGCATCGCCTTGCCACCATTTGGTCTCCTCGGGCTTCGCCGACCCCCCGGCTGGTGGGGAATCGCATGAGCAGATGGTGAGTGGAGACTACTGCTCGGAGGGCGTTGAGGCCTGGCCTTCCGAGGATGGCATTGTAGACCGAGGAAAGACGTATCACGAGGAAGCTCATCCCCACGGTGCTTTCACGAGGGGCGAGCCCGGCCGTGACCAGAAGGTCGATCTCGCCCTCTACTGGGACTGAATCCCCAGTAAATCCAACCAACGGAGCATTCATCCTCCGTAGCTGTTCTTTGGTCATCCCCATTTTACAATATGCACCAAAGTACAAAATATTCGCCGAGCTTCCATTATCGACTAAGATGCGTTTTACATCAAATCTATTTATGATCATGGAGATGACCACGGCATCATCATGGGGAGTTTCATCTCCCTCTAAGTCATCGTCTGAAAAGGAGATGACTTCAGAAGCGCGCGGGCGCTTCGATGAGGTTTCTCCCTCCGAGGCTTCTCCAGCCGAGGCCCCTCCTCGGATAGTGTTGATGACGCCGGCAATGGGCCTGTTGGCATTCGAACCTTCAGGCTATGCTGCTACTTCGGCGGGCTGCTTTTCTTCACGCCGGCCTTGCACAAACCGATCAAGCACCCCTCGGCGGATGAGTGCTTCGATCTCATTTCGGAGCTGGTAACACTCCTCGGTATCATGACCTTTGTCCCGGTGGAAACGGCAATACTTCCGGTTATCGCGCCGGGTTCGGGTATCAGGCTTCGGAGGTGGGAGCCGGATGCGATCTCGACTCTCGATCTCCATGAGAATTTCGGCCCGAGGGGTGTTGAGGGGGGTGTATTTTTCATACCTCCCTTCAGGTGCACGGGCCTGCAGTGGGAACCTCGGGCGGAGTGGTGACCTCTGCTGTGGCGGTCCCCTCAGTCGGGGTGGACTCCTCGGGCGGGGCGGATTCTTGGCTTGTCGCGGAGATGGGCTTCTGGGCTGGCCGCGTTCCTCGCGGCGCCTCTTCTTGGGGTTCTGCTCGGTCCCGCCCCGCCTGACGGCCACGGCTTCCTCAGCCTTGGCATATTTCCGGGCCCGAGCGAACATTTCTGTAAGGTCCGCTGGGAAATTCTTCTCAATCGAGAAGAGGAATCTGTAGGACCGGGCTCCAGTCTTCAGCGCCGACATGGCGATTGACTGGTCAAGCTCCCGGACTTCCCATGTTGCGGCGGTGAACCGGTCCAGGTATTCCTTGAAGGACTCTCCCTCCTTTTGTTTGATGTCGAGGAGGGAGTCGGATGTCCGCCGCTGGGGCTGGCTAGCGGCGAAGTTGCTAGCAAACTGTCTGCCGAGCTGCTCAAAGGAGGAGACAGTACTCGGCTTCAGCCCGGTGAACTAAAGCCGGGCTGGTCCTCGGAGTGTCGCCGGGAAAGCCTTGCACATCATGGCTTCCGAGGCTCCTTGTAGGGCCATTAAGACCCGGTAACTCTCCAGGTGGTCAAGGGGATCAGCCTTGCCGTTGTAAGGCTCCACCTGGGGCATCTTGAACCGGAGGGGAACCGGTTCATCTTCAATCTCCTGGGAGAAGGGCGACTTCGTATTGAACTCGAAGTCGCCGTTACGTCCCGATTTTCTCCCGTGGAGTGCCTGGATTTGGCGCTCCAGCTTCTCGACCTTCTTGTCGAGTTCATCATTCTGGAGGATCGCTACAGCGGTTCCTCCGGGTGCAGGTTGCCCTGGAACCGACTCAGCTTCTGAAGGTTGTGGCTAGCCTCCGTGGTTTCTGACTGGGTGCTCTCTCCAGAGGGAGGCCTGGACTTGAGAGTCCTGACCTCGAAGAGGAAGCCCGCTTGTAGAGGGCTCCGGTTGAACTGGAGCCGGGGGAGGCGGTGCCGTTGGGATGCCTCTAGGTTGCAGGCTTTGGACAGCGGTGGCCAAGGCCTGCACCTGTTGCACCAGGGCATCAAACTGCTCCGGCCGAACTTGATGAACTGACTCAGCCGGAGGTGGTGAGTTTCGGACGGAGTGCTCAGGACTGGGTGGAGGACGTCGAGAGGCGTTGGAGGCCCCTTTGCTTCTTAGCTTCATGGCAGCGAATTCGGGCCCTTCCTCTAGCGCCAACTGTTGCTGGAAATTGGACCCGGGGGCCGCCGTGAAGCCGGGGAAGAAGGAGCTCCGCTGCTGCAGGGGGCGGACGGCGGTGCGCCGGCTGGCTGCGTCCTCCGCTGCGGGGGGGTGTGCAAGTCCTGCAAGGAAAACTGGTGGCCGGGCTCCCCGGCGCCGGCCCTCCGATGCCTAAGTCAGAGGGGGCAAGTATGTGGAGAGAGCAGGGAAGAGAGTATATGGAGAAGACAGCAAGAACATTTGGATAAGATAAAGAAGACGAAGAGGATGATGTCCTCAATTGTGTCTGTGCTTCCCGGCGGGTTCAGTCCCGGGGATCTGTTTTCGTTTTTGTTGTCCTCTTTCCCCCTTGGTTCTCCCAGGTTTCCTTTTATAGGAGGGGATTACGTTACCTGGGAGGTAACCGGGGGATTTGTCCCTGTCTGTAATAATTGGGCACGATTTGGCCCATTTATGGCGTAGTGGAGAACGGGGCCGAATCAGACCGGAACCAGAGAGTTGTCACGGTCGATCGGACCTGTTGGAGTGGTTGAACCGCCGGCCGTAGCGGGCCTGGGGTCTGTGAATGGTAAGTGCATTTATTACCGAATGAACCGGCGGTCAGGTAGAGCCATACGCTCTGATGGTTCAGTGATCCGGAGATCGTCTTGGGCCGTGTTCATTAAATGCCTGAGTGCATCGGAGACTTGAGGGAGTCTCATGCATTAATGGCAGGTCGTGCCGAACGCCTGCGGAGATCTTATGCCTTGATGGCTTGGAGATAGTGGCAGGTCGCAAGCCGTAGGAGTTGTCAAGTCCCTTGGACTTTAGGCGGAGGTTGAACATTTGGTTAAGGCATCGGCTCGGCAAGGGTGCCGAGCCGAGCTGGTCGCCCAATGGGGCGCCCTGTGGCGGGGCTGCTTTGAGTACTCCTGGTCGGCGCCCTTTAGGCGAGCACCTTCTAGCAGAGCGCCTTGGCGCTGTCTTTGGTCGGCACTTTCTAACCGAGCAGCTTATTTTGGGTGGGGCACCTCTTGGCGCGCACTCTGGTCGGCGCCCTCTAGTCGAGCGCCTTCCTGGTCGGCATCCTTTGGCCGAGCAGCTTTCCGGTCGGCACTCCTTGGCCGAGCAGCTTTCCGGTCGGCGCTCTTCGGCCGAGCGGCTTTCCGGTCGGTGTACTCCGGACGAGCGCCTCCGTGGATGTATGACTTGGGGTTTTTCCCCCAACAATTACCATGGCGTCATCGTGGGGGGTCTGAACCCCCTTTACATCCTCATCACAAAAAGTGATTACGTTGCCGACCCTCTGCCTCTTTGCGACGGCCGCCCCCGACGCCTCCGTCGAGCCCCCTGCGTTCCTCACGGGTCGGGGGCAGCCCCCAGTGATAGTGTGGATCACGCCCGCAACGGGTCGATTCTGCTCCCGAGGCCCCGGAGGAGCCGGGTCGGCCGGACGCGGGTCTGCGGGGGGACGTCGGTCGCTCACATATCGACCGAGACGCCCCCGGCGGATGAGAGCCTCGATCTCGTCCCGAAGCTGGAAGCAGTCTTCCGTGTCGTGGCCGTGGTCTCGGTGGTACTCACAGTACGCCCGGGAGGACCTCTTCCCAGGGATCTTCCGCATCTGTCTCGGGGCCGGGAGGTCCTCCCGCCCCTTGATCTCCATAAGGATCTTGGCCCGGGGAGTCAGGAGAGGGGTGTACCGGTTGAAATGTTGGGGCGGAGAACGAGGGCGTGGGGCGCCGTGGTTCTTCGCCGGTGACGGGCTTCTGCGCCGACGCTGGGGCGTCGGGCTCCTCCTCTGGCGTGCCTCTTTCCGCCTGTGGAGTGATCGATTAAAACCCCGTTTGATTTTGATGAGCTCAAAGCATTTGAGTATATCTTGTGATTACTAATGAATTCAATTGAGTGTTTCAGTGAAAATCCTGTCCAAGTGTCTCTAGACTTGGTTCATAGCATTTTGGATAAGTTAAGAAGTCTGCATGAACCAATGTCTGAGATACGAGTCGACTCCCGAGTTTCACGAGTCGACTCCAAGCGTATCAAGGTCACTGGCACGAGCTCGAGTCGACTCCTGATCAGTACGAGTCGACTCCGACTGAAAATAGACAGAAGGACAGAAGAGCAGTTTTTCAGGTCTGAGATTCGAGTCGACTCCAGTGGAATGCGAGTCGACTCCCAGCGGTACACACAGAAAAAGTCAGAGAGCGTTTTATGGACTCTGAGATTCGAGTCGACTCCAGTGGAACGCGAGTCGACTCCCAGCGGTACACAAAGAAAAAGTCAGAGAGCGTTTTATGGACTCTGAGATTCGAGTCGACTCCCGCAGTACGCGAGTCGACTCCGAGACTGTGCGACCATCGACAGACAGAAGACCATGTTACTGCCTCTGAGATTCGAGTCGACTCCCAGACAGCTCGAGTCGACTCCAATACAAGCTTCACGTCAAAAGGCAGAAGACCAACTTTCTGAAACTGAGAGCCGAGTCGACTCCAAGGAAGTTCGAGTCGACTCCAAGACTGGATGAGCCAAAAGACAGAGAATCGGGAGTTCGGACTCTGAGATTCGAGTCGACTCCCAGGACAGTCGAGTCGACTCGAGTGGACAAAATTCAAATTTGGATCCACGGACTACAGAGGATGAGCCGACTCCAAAATTGCCAGGTCAGCGCCAGAAGTTGGCGAGTCGACTCCGGGTCAAGACGAGTCGACTCCCAGTCAAGACGGCAACTTTAATTCAAACTGGGATCAGTTGCCGAGTCGACTCCGGAAAAGCTCGAGTCGACTTCTGCTACAGCCGAGTCGACTCCTGATCGCGCGAGTCGACTCCAACCCACCAACGGTCACATTGTCAGGCTGCGCAGAGTGTGCAGAACGGCCAGAAAAAGCAGAGTAACGGCTAGTTTCCGTGGGGGTTGGCTTAAATAGCCACAGAAGACTGTAGCAAGGTAGAGAACACACATTCCACTCCTAGCATTCAAGTCTTCAAGCTCTCTAAGTGCTCTTCAATGAGAAAAAGGGAAGATCTGCATTTACTGCTCCACCAACATCTTCCCAGCATTCAAAGCTTCCTCCTCCTGCTTTCAAGTCGATCACTCTTTCAAGAGGAGACCGGAGTTCCAGAAGCCACACCTCTTCACCATCTTAAAAGCGTTTGAGGGCTTCTAACTCCTTCACGATTATATTGTTTTAAATCTGCTTTTTGAGAAGCTATTTTCTGTTTTCTTCTATCTCGTGTATTTACTTGATTCAATCGGGGGATTGAATCAAGGGGATTAAGGTTGGTTGGTGAGTCGGTTTAAAACCAACGAGTGTAAGGGTTTGATTGTGAGCCCGGAAAAACAATCGGGGTTGGTTCTAGTCGGTGAGCCTGGAAAAACCGACCGAGTTCGTTGTGAGCTCGTAAAACAACAAGTTCGGTTGTGAGCTTGCAAAACAACCGGCTGTAATCCAAGGGGGTTATAGTGAAATTCCCAAGTGAGACTTGGGGAGTGGACGTAGGAGCAAGGGTTAGCTCCGAACCACTATAAAACTTTGTGTTTGTAGTGCATTGTCTCTCATCTTCTTCCCCACACATTACTCACAGCACTTAGCTTTAATTAAATAACTGGCTATAGTATTTAGTTAATCATCCACAAAGTTTTAATTAGCTAAGTTAATTTAAAAACCCAATTCACCCCCCCCTCTTGGGTTGTCTATCTGGGCAACAAGTGGTATCAGAGCCAAAAACTCTTCTACTCAAGAGTTAAAAGATCAAAATGACAACCCCATTTGGATCTTCTCACATTGAGGGTCAGTCCATCCAAAGACCTCCTTTCTTCAATGGATCCGACTACTCATACTGGAAGGCTAGGATGAGAATATTCATCCAAGCCCAAGACTATGAGATGTGGACCATTGTAGTGAATAGCCCATACATCCCATCCACATATGTAGAGGGTGTTAAGGTACCCAAACTAGAAACGGATTGGGATGAACATGACATGAGGAAGGCACAACTAAACTCTAAAGCAATGAATGTGTTTTATTGTGCCTTAGACCGTAATGAATTCAATAGAGTTTCAACTTGTAATTCTGCAAAAGAAATTTGGGACAGACTTGAAGTGACCCATGAGGGCACGAATCAAGTCAAGGAATCCAAAATAAACATCTTGGTTCATAAATATGAACTATTTAAAATGGATTCAAATGAAACAATCACAAGCATGTTCACTAGGTTTACTGATATTGTCAATGGCCTAAAAAGCCTTGGCAAGAACTATACTAACAGTGAACTTGTCAGGAAAATCCTTCGGTGTCTACCAAGGTTGTGGGAAGCCAAGGTGACGGCGATCCAAGAAGCTAAAGACTTGAACAAGCTTCAACTTGAAGAGCTCCTTGGATCCCTGATGACGCATGAGCTTACCATGAAACAACACAACGAGGAAGAGTCCTCCCATAAGAAAAAGGTAATAGCTTTAAAATCTACTTCTTCTAACAAGGACCTGTCTTGCAGCAGCAGCAGTGAAGAGGAAGAAGATGAGGAAGATGGTGGTGAGGCACTTCTTGTGCACAAGTTCAAGAAGTTTATCAACCACAAGAAGACGTATCATCAAAGGAGAGGTCCCTCAAATTCCTACCGCAGAGACAAAGGTAAGAAAAGGGAAAATGAGGGGATTGGGTGTTACGAGTGCAAGAAGCCGGGACACATAAGAGCAGAGTGCCCCTTATTGAAGAAGGGGAGTAAGTACAAGAAGAAGAAGGCACTTGTCACCACCCTATCGGACTCCGACGCATCATCTTCATCATCGGATGAAGAACAAGAAGAGAAGGCCAATTTCTGTTTCATGGCCAACGAAAATGAGGTAATTTCCGATACGCATTTTGATTTTACATTTGATGAACTTTATGATGCGTTCAATGAATTAATGATTGAGTATAAGAATATAAATGTTAAAAACAGAGAACTAAAAGTAACTAACCAAAGTTATATTCATAAGCATGATTCATTAATTAAGGATAAAGATAATCTCACCAAAGAAAATCTAGAACTTAAGACAAGCAACCAACTCCTAATTAAGAAGACTAACACCTTAACAAAAGATATTGAGAAACTAACAAAGGAATTTTCAGATCTCAAAAACCATAAACAAGTCTTAAACAAGGATCTAACTAAAGAGCTAAATGATCTAAAAACCGAAAATCAGACATTAACCAAAGAACTAAACAAATACAAACCCTTAGTTGAAAAATTCACATATAGTTCTGAAAAGTTAAACATGATACTTAATAATCAACGAGCCGTATTTAATAAAGCGGGTTTAGGGTATAAACCAAGGAATAAGCAAAAACTTCTTAGTAACTTCTTTGTTAAAGCTGGGAAAACTAAAATTAAGAAAATAACTTGCTTTTGTTGTGGAATAGTAGGACATAAAGCAAATGCATGTAATTTTAGGAAAAGTAAAACTAAAAGAAAAAATAAAAGGGTATGGGCTCCAAAAGGAACCAACTTGACTAACCATGAAGGACCCAAGAAAACTTGGGTACCTAAGATGACATGATTTGCTTGTGTAGGAGTGTCTTGCAGCCAAGGTCAACAAAAACTGCTGGTATTTGGATAGTGGCTGTTCAAGGCACATGACGGGTGATAAAGATCAATTTTTCACCCTTGAAGCTAAGAAGGGAGGTGCTGTGACTTTTGGAGACAACAACCAAGGTCACATCATTGGTATTGGTAAAGTTCAAATCACCCCTTCTACCTTTATAGATAATGTTAGATATGTTGATGGTCTTAAGCATAACTTGTTAAGCATTAGTCAATTATGTGATAAAGGATATGATGTTATGTTTAAACCATCACTATGTATTATAACAAATCCTAATGATAATAGTTTAGTTTTTAAAGGGATGAGACGTGGAAATGTATATGTGGTAGATCTAGAAGACCTTACAAAACATAACCAATGTTTAGTTGTTAATGAAACTAAAGAAAATGATGCTAGTTGGTTATGGCACCGTAAGTTAGGTCATGCAAGCATGGACACAATAACTAAACTAGTTAAAAGAGACTCCGTGATAGGTTTGCCAAAATTAAAATTTGAAAAGAACAAAATATGTGAAGCATGTCAATTTGGCAAATAATCTAGAAACTCTTTTAAATCCATAAAATGTGTCTCTACTTCTAGGCCTCTAGAATTACTACACATGGACCTATTTGGTCCAACTAGAACAACAAGCCTAGGTGGAAATAAATATGGTCTAGTTATAGTAGATGATTACTCTAGGTACACATGGGTCATGTTTCTAGCGCATAAGGATCAAGCATTTTCTATGTTTAAGAAGTTCCATAAGGAAGTAACAAATGCTAGAGAGTCCTCAGTTATAGCTATTAGAAGTGACCATGGTACCGAATTCGAAAATCAATTATTTGATGAATTTTGTAGTAAAAAGGGGATAACCCATAATTTCTCAGCACCTAGGACACCACAACAAAATGGAGTTGTGGAAAGAAAAAATAGAACCCTAGAGGAAATGGCTAGAACGATGTTATGTGAAAGTAACCTCCCTAAGTACTTTTGGGGAGAAGCCATTAATACTTCTTGCCATGTATTAAATAGAGTTCTATTAAGACCCATCATAAAGAAAACACCATATGAACTGTGGAAAAACAGAAAACCAAAGGTTAACTATTTTCATGTTTTCGGATGTAGGTGTTTTGTACATAATAATGGGAAAGATAATCTAGGGAAATTTGATCCAAAATCTGATGAAGGAATATTCCTAGGTTATTCTACAACTAGTAAAGCCTATAGAATCTTTAATAAAAGAACCCTAGTTATAGAAGAATCTATACATGTTGTTTTTGATGACTCTAGTGACATCTCATCTAGTAAGAAGGTTAATTTTGATGATGATATTGAAATACTTGAAGAAAAGATAGATGAGATGGGATTACAAGATGATAATCAAAAGTTGATTGAAGGAGAATCATCAAACCAAGAGCCTATAGTGGATCATGGGCTAACTAAAGCTTGGAGGTATGCTCATGGGCATCCTAAGGAACTAATTCTAGATGATCCATCCCAACCCGTTAGGACTAGAGCATCCCTTAGAAATTTGAATAACCATCTAGCTTTTGTTTCACACTTTGAGCCCAAACATATAGAAGAAGCCGAAAATGATGTAAATTGGATAAATGCAATGCAAGAAGAACTAAACCAATTTACTAGAAACAAAGTGTGGGATCTAGTAGAGAGACCTTCTGAATATCCAATTATAGGTACAAAATGGATATATAAAAATAAGCTAGATGAAAATGGAATTGTTATAAGGAATAAGGCTAGACTAGTAGCAAAGGGTTATAATCTAGAAGAAGGTATAGACTTTGATGAAACCTTTGCTTCCGTAGCTAGACTTGAGGCTATTAGACTATTATTAGCATATGCATGCTCTAAGGACTTCAAGCTATATCAAATGGAAGTAAAAAGTACTTTTCTAAATGGGTTTATTAATGAGGAGGTATATGTGGAACAACCTCCTGGTTTTGAAAATCATCAATACCCCAATCATGTGTATAAACTGAACAAAGCACTTTATGGTCTAAAACAAGCACCTAGAGCATGGTATGAGAGACTTAGTAAATTTCTATTAGAACATGAATTCTCTAGGGGAAATGTAGATACAACATTATTTCTGAAAAAGAAAAATAAGGATATGTTATTAGTACAGATTTATGTTGATGATATCATTTTCGGTACTACTAACAATCGCCTCTGCGAAGAATTTGCTGATTTGATGCAGAGTGAGTTTGAGATGAGCATGATGGGAGAGCTGAACTACTTCCTCGGGCTTCAAATCAAACAATCTGAAGGAGGCATCTTCATCAATCAAGCCAAATATATCAAGGAGATGCTCAAGAAGTTTGATATGGAGGGAAACAAGTCAATCAGCACCCCCATGAGCTCATCATGTAAGTTAGACCAAGATGAATCAGGTAAATCTGTAGATCAAAAACTTTATAGAGGTATGATAGGTTCTTTACTGTATCTTACTGCAAGTAGGCCTGATATTATGTTTAGTGTGTGCATGTGTGCTAGATATCAGGCTAATCCTAAAGAATCACACCTAGCTGCAGTTAAGAGAATCTTTAAATACTTAAGAGGAACTAAGAACATAGGGCTGTGGTACTCTAAAGAATCTAGCCTAAACTTAATAGGGTACACAGATTCAGACTTCGCTGGATGTAAGCTTGATAGAAAAAGTACCAGCGGGTCTTGTCAATTTCTAGGAGAAAACCTAATATCATGGTTTAGCAAGAAACAAAACTCGGTTGCATTATCCACTGCAGAAGATGAATATGTTGCAGCCGGGAGTTGTTGTGCTCAAATCTTGTGGATTAAACAACAATTAGAAGATTATGGCATTAAACAAGATAAAATCCCCATTAATTGTGATAATACAAGTGCCATAAACCTAACTAAAAATCCAATTCAACACTCAAGAACTAAACACATTGAGATAAGACATCACTTCATAAGAGATCATGTATTGAATGGTGATGTGACTCTCCAATTTGTTTGTACTGATAATCAATTAGCAGATATTTTCACAAAACCCCTAAGTGAAGAGAGGTTCAGTGTACTTAGGAGGGGATTAGGAGTGATTGACCCATCCTAGTGGGAGTTTCCACTAGATTAATTGATTTTGATGGTTAAAATGAGGTTAAAATAGAGTTTCTATTCAATGATCATCAAATCAGATCCCAACTAGGTGATTTTTCCTCATTTGGCACGGTTATAGCATGATTTTTAAGTGCGTGCCAAGGTTAGAGACGACTCGAGTAAGTTTCAGAGCCGGCTCCTAAGGGGGAGTCGACTCGCGCATTGTCGGGAGTCGACTCGAAGTCTACAGGCGCATAAGGAGAGTCGACTCGCAGTCGGGATCCGACTTTTTAACCCTAGGTTTGTCGTTTCGCAAACACTTTTTCTCAAGCCGCCACTGTTCACAAAGCCCTAGAGCCGACTCCTAGGTCATCTTCGATCGTCTCCAAGCCCTTTTCCCGTCGATTCTTCGCCGGACATTGAGTTTTCGTCCGTTCCTAGGTCTTTTCAGGTCAGTCCCGAGCTTCCTCTATCGATCCTTCTTCGTTCTCTAGGTTTTCATCTCATTTAGGTCAAGATGCCTCGCAAGAGAGTTGTTAGAAAGAGGTCCCGTCCCGTGGCCGGTCCCGAGCGGCGCTCCAAGGCGCGGCACGATCCCGCGAGGCAACCTCCTCCGGATCGTTCCCCGCCTAGGGTGGTTCATGTTAGGCCGTTGGCCGGGAAGGCCGTCACCTCCGGGAGGTATGTCACTTTCGACTATCTCTCCCGGGAAGGATTCACCATAGGCGATAGGCTTAGAGCCCAGGGTCTAGAGTACTTCCTCACCTTGGACCTTCCCACCTATCCTGGCCTAGTTCAAGAGTTCTACAGTACCGTCCATCGGGGAGATGGAGGTATTGAGGGCACGGTATTAGGTGTCCCATTGCGTGTCACAGAGGACCTCATTGCCCATATCCTCCACCTTCCATTAGTAGGGGTGGCTCCTGCACATCCTGAGGATAGATTTGAGGCCCTTACGATCGTCTTAGGGCATCCACCTCAGTCTCCCCTAGATGAGGTATCTGCTAGCTCACTTCCTATTGAAGTGAGAATCCTTTTGAGCATTTTGTCCAGGTCCATCTTCCCTAAGACAGGGAGATTTGATTTTGTGAATGAGAGGGACCTAGCTATTATGTCTTACATTCTTCAGGACACCCCGGTCAACTTCCCCAAGCTCATTTATAGGTATATGTGTGAGCCCCTGGATAGACCTAGGCTCTCCCTCCCATACGGAATGTTATTCACTCTTCTCTTTAGGCAGTACGAAATTTCCATTCCTGAGAAGGAACCCTCTCGTGCCTTGCGATGGATTGATCGCTTGGGTACGGGGACCATGCACAGGATGGGATTTCGGAAGAAAGAAGGGATCTGGGTTAGGAAGTCCACTCTCACCGCTCAGACCACCAGACCATCACCCAGTCCTGAGCCAGATTCTGACTACCCAGAGTTCCCAGACCATCCAGACCTTCCATCCACTCCTCCTGCTCCTACCACCTCTGCTGGACCTTCCTCCTCAGCTCCACCATCTATGGAGGTCCGTATTGATCCAGAGCAGCTCCGGGAGCTGCGGCAGGAGATCGTCCGAGATTTGAGGGACGAGCTGCTCCGGGAGCTCCGAGGTTCCGTGCCAGCTCCCACTCCTGCACCCACTCCATCCTCAGCACTGGTCCCATCCTTGACAGCCGTGACAGACATGACGGCTGAGGTGCGGCAGGAGATCTACAACATTAGGACCCTGGTGTAGGCCCAGTTCCACAGCATGAGCGAGGTCACGAGCACCACGAGGAGGATGCGGGATGACATCCGCCGTGACATGCACACCACCACCGAGGGGGCCGAGCGCTTGTCGAATGTGCTCATCGACAAGCTGGACGCACTTCAGACCTCGGTGACTGGGCTTCAGACGTCGGTGACTGAGCTCTCCACTACACATAGCAGAGCCACCACGTCTATTATCACGCAGCTGGGCCATGTTACAGAGGCAGTCGCCCTCCTCATGGAGCAGAGCCGATTGAGAGGAGGAGCCACATCCTCGAGAGGAGGAGCTACATCCTCCAGAGGAGGAGATGTATCCTCGATAGGGGGAGCTACATCCTCCAGAGGAGGAGATGTATCCTCGAGAGGGGGAGCCACATCCTCGAGGAGGTCATAGATGATTTTGAGTTGTGTTTTGTCTTCTTTTGTATTGTTCTTGCTTTACCTATTGTATGCTCAAATGTATTCACCTTCATATCAATACAATGAGTAGACATCTTATCTTCATTTCTGTGCCATTTGATGATTGACTGTGCCATTTGTGCCATTGATTGTGTGTGATTACCTCCTTTTTGGTATGATGACAAAAAGGGGGAGAAATGCGTAAGTATAAAATATGTAAAAGGGGAGAAATATTAAAAAATATGTAAAAGAAATCAATGGAAATAAATAAAACGATAAACTCTTAAAAACACACATAAATTTGTTCTAAGTGGATTCGGTACCTCGAGGCTCATTATCTCTCTTTTGGGGCTCCTAATGGAGTAATCTCCAGAATCTATTCAAGGGATATTCGGAGATTAGCTGAATCCTACTCAAGAACAAATTGACAGATTTTCCCTCTAAAAACAAAAATTTTAGTTCAAAAATTTCAAAGCATTAAAAGGAAATTCAGAAAATCAAAACATAGTTGAATGCATATGTTGAGGGGGAGAATCTGAATTTTAATCAAGCTAAATTATTAATGTCATATAAGCCAAACAATTGATTGCAGAATATGAAGGCTTATATAATTCCAAATAAAAGGGGGAACTTTAACTCCAAAATTTAATGTTTCACTCCTTTCAAACTTGGATAAATTAAATTATCAGACATTTGAATTCATTTATGGAGTTTATTTCATTATTTACTGAGCAACTCATTTTACATATACTCAAAGTTTTGTCATCATCAAAAAGGGGGAGATTGTGGAGTGATCGATTAAAACCCCGTTTGATTTTGATGAGCTCAAAGCATTTGAGTATATCTTGTGATTACTAATGAATTCAATTGAGTGTTTCAGTGAAAATCCTGTCCAAGTGTCTCTAGACTTGGTTCATAGCATTTTGGATAAGTTAAGAAGTCTGCATGAACCAATGTCTGAGATACGAGTCGACTCCCGAGTTTCACGAGTCGACTCCAAGCGTATCAAGGTCACTGGCACGAGCTCGAGTCGACTCCTGATCAGTACGAGTCGACTCCGACTGAAAACAGACAGAAGGACAGAAGAGCAGTTTTTCAGGTCTGAGATTCGAGTCGACTCCAGTGGAATGCGAGTCGACTCCCAGCGGTACACACAGAAAAAGTCAGAGAGCGTTTTATGGACTCTGAGATTCGAGTCGACTCCAGTGGAACGCGAGTCGACTCCCAGCGGTACACAAAGAAAAAGTCAGAGAGCGTTTTATGGACTCTGAGATTCGAGTCGACTCCCGCAGTACGCGAGTCGACTCCGAGACTGTGCGACCATCGACAGACAGAAGACCATGTTACTGCCTCTGAGATTCGAGTCGACTCCCAGACAGCTCGAGTCGACTCCAAGACAAGCTTCACGTCAAAAGGCAGAAGACCAACTTTCTGAAACTGAGAGCCGAGTCGACTCCAAGGAAGTTCGAGTCGACTCCAAGACTGGATGAGCCAAAAGACAGAGAATCGGGAGTTCGGGCTCTGAGATTCGAGTCGACTCCCAAGACAGTCGAGTCGACTCGAGTGGACAAAATTCAAATTTGGATCCACGGACTACAGAGGATGAGCCGACTCCAAAATTGCCAGGTCAGCGCCAGAAGTTGGCGAGTCGACTCCGGGTCAAGACGAGTCGACTCCCAGTCAAGACGGCAACTTTAATTCAAACTGGGAACAGTTGCCGAGTCGACTCCGGAAAAGATCGAGTCGACTCCTGCTACAGCCGAGTCGACTCCTGATCGCGCGAGTCGACTCCAACCCACCAACGGTCACATTGTCAGGCTGCGCAGAGTGTGCAGAACGGCCAGAAAAAGCAGAGTAACGGCTAGTTTCCATGGGGGTTGGCTTAAATAGCCACAGAAGACTGTAGCAAGGTAGAGAACACACATTCCACTCCTAGCATTCAAGTCTTCAAGCTCTCTAAGTGCTCTTCAACGAGAAAAAGGGAAGATCTGCATTTACTGCTCCACCAACATCTTCCCAGCATTCAAAGCTTCCTCCTCCTGCTTTCAAGTCGATCACTCTTTCAAGAGGAGACCGGAGTTCCAGAAGCCACACCTCTTCACCATCTTAAAAGCATTTGAGGGCTTCTAACTCCTTCACGATTATATTGTTTTAAATCTGCTTTTTGAGAAGCTATTTTCTGTTTTCTTCTATCTCATGTATTTACTTGATTCAATCGGGAGATTGAATCAAGGGGATTGAGGTTGGTTGGTGAGTCGGTTTAAAACCAACGAGTGTAAGGGTTTGATTGTGAGCCCGGAAAAACAATCGGGGTTGGTTCTAGTCGGTGAGCCTGGAAAAACCGACCGAGTTCGTTGTGAGCTCGTAAAACAACAAGTTCGGTTGTGAGCTTGCAAAACAACCGGCTGTAATCCAAGGGGGTTATAGTGAAATTCCCAAGTGAGACTTGGGGAGTGGACGTAGGAGCAAGGGTTAGCTCCGAACCACTATAAAACTTTGTGTTTGTAGTGCATTGTCTCTCATCTTCTTCCCCACACATTACTCACAGCACTTAGCTTTAATTAAATAACTGGCTATGGTATTTAGTTAATCATCCACAAAGTTTTAATTAGTTAAGTTAATTTAAAAACCCAATTCACCCCCCCCTCTTGGGTTGTCTATCTGGGCAACACCGCCTTTTCTTCCCAAGCTTTGGAGGGATCTCGGCGGCCTCCTTGCTCCGGTGGGCGGCCGCCTCCTCGGCGTCCGCATACTGGTTCGCCCGGGACAACAGCTCTAGGAAGCTCCGCGGCAGGCGTTTGTCCAGGGAGAAGGTGAGTCTGCCCTTCCGGAAGCCACGCTTTAGGGCTGAAAGAGCTACCTCCTGACTCAGGCTCCGGACCTCCAGCGTAGCCCTGTTGAAGCGGGTAAGATAATCCCGCAGGCTTTCTCCCTCGTTTTGCCGGACATCAAAGAGGGAGTCGGAGAACAGTCGCCGCCGGCTACTGACGGCGAAATGAGTGACGAAGAGGCGAGTGAACTGGTCGAAGGACCGGATTGAGTCAGCCTCCAGCCCGGCGAAACATGCCCTCGCCGGGCCATGGAGGGTTGCCGGGAAAGCCTTGCAGAGAAAGGGGATCTGATGCTCCGTTGAGGAGCATAAGGGTCCTGAAACTCTCGACGTGATCCCGCGGGTCCGCCGCCCCGTCATAGGGCTCGATCGCCGGCATTTTGAACCCCGGCGGATTCGGGGTCCGCAGGATCCTCGAGGCAAGCGCCGACTGGGAGGAGATCTCTAAGTCGGCGAAGGGATCTTTGGAATGGCCCTTCAGGACCTGGAGTTGTCGGTGGAGATCGTCCACCCGCCGGTCCAGGGAGCGCGACCGGTGGGTGGGAGACAAGGAGTGGCGAGAGGGGGACCGACTGGAGCGCGGGTTCCTCGAGGATTGGGGGGTCTGGGAACGCGCCCGGGCCCGCCTCTCGGATCCCGCGCGGCTCCGGTGGGAAGGTCCCGGCAGAATGGAGCGTGCTCGAGAATCCTCCTCGCGCCGGCGCTCATCCCCATGGGAGAGGAAGGAGCGCGGGTTGAGGAGGACAGGCGAATGCTCAAGCCGCGGCGGCTCCTGAGCCCGCTGCGGCGCCCGGGAAATCGCACCCTGCAGATTCTGCACCGCCTCCGCAAGGGTGCGAACCTGCTAGGTTAGTTGGTCGAACTGGGCGGCTTCGACCGTTTGAACGGGCGGTGGGGAGGTGGAGTGTTGCTGAGAGTGTGTTGGAGATGCAGCGGCCTTCCGGCCAGAGGCGTGAGAGGCCCCGCGACCAGAAGCATTGGAAGCTCCACGACCACCTCGCCGTGCCATTACGATCGCTTTGAGATCCGGGCCCTCCTTCTAGCGCCAACTGTTGCTGGGGGTTCAAACTGAGAACGATTGGCACAGCGGTGTGAACAGGGTTCCCTTGGAATTGCTTCGGTTGCGCTCCACCTTCCGCCGGAAAACCTGCAAGCAAGCCTCGCACCACCACCGGGGTAGTGGGGGCCCTCCGACGATCAAGTTAGGGAAGATCGAAGGAGAAGGAGAGGTAGCAAGTAAGATGATACTCTGGAAAATCTTGCTTACCCTCCCCCTTCCCCTCCCAGCCGCATATATACCAGGCTGGGGGGTTCTTTTGGGGATTGGTCATCATGTGGCGCGATGGGGTTGCCACTGACATGGCCGTTACAGGGCGTCGTGGGGCAGCGCTGGGTACGGCTATGGCAGGGCGTAGTGGAGTTTCGCTTTGTACGGCTGTTACAGGGGATCGTGAAACAGCGTCGGATACGGCCGTTGCAGAGAGTAGTGGAGCAGGGGGCCGCGGCGTGCCTCAGAGGAACAGTCTGTTGTTGTCAGAGATTGCCGACTCGGGGTCGGATTGCTGGATCAAGGGGCAGCCGACTAGGGGTCGGGCTGCGGAGCCGAAGATATCCGACCCGAGGTCGGATTGCTGGATCAAGGGGCAGCCGACTCGGGGTCGGGCTGCGGAGCCGAAGATATCCGACTCGAGGTCGGATTGCTGGATCAAGGGGCAGCCGTAGTCTTCCCGGGCGCGCGTGCTGGTCACATGGGGCATGGTGGCTAAGTTCCCCCGTAACACTAATAACTATACATTCTCAGATAACTCTACACGTACAACATGTCAATCTTAGAATTCTTTCATAGCAACAAATCCAATTCAACGACTACACCATATGGCAACACAAGTATTCCATTCGAACCTATCCCACCACCTCAATATAAGACCCCCTCTCACCTTCCTTACCCCAAATCTCCTCTACCACCACCACAACCACCACCACCACCCATCATTAAACTCCCCTCCCATACCAACCAACCACCCAATCTATTACAATGCACCCATCCCATGACAGGTATATCCAAGCATAAAATACTATACCATACATGCCACACTCTCCCAATCGCCCTTGCTATGTCCTATTCTATTGAACCAACATGTTATACACAAGCCTCAAAAAGTACAGAGTGGTGACATGCTATGGTTCTCGAATTTACATCTCTTTAGAATCAACAAACTTGGACTCTTGTTCATTTTCAGCCTAATATGAACGTTGTCGGTTGCAAGTAGGTATTTCGAATTAAACGCAAACCAGATGAATCCATCAACAAATACGAAGCTCGCTTGGTTGCCAAAGGCTTTCACTAAAAAACTAGAATTGATTTTATTGAGACATTCAGTCCTGCTGTTAAGCATACTATAATTAGAACTATTGTCACAACTTTGACTTATAATTGGCCAAAGGCTTTTACCTAGTGACCTTCATGAAATGGTATTTATGTCTTAATCTTCTAGTAATATTTATCTGTCAAAACCCACTCATGTTTGTCAGATGCAAAAATCAATTTACGAACTCCGACAAGCTTCTTGTGTCGAAGTTCAGGTCATAACCATACTAAGAATACATATATATCAAAATAGATTTTTGCCAACTCATATTTTTTAGATTTCATAACATCTAACATAATTTTTAAAATAATCATTAACATGCTTGACTCATTTTACTAAGTACAAAATAAATATCAGAATTTAATCAACTAATAATTATTTTGCCAAATAATTTGGAAAACACACTTTGAAGCATTAGGTTACTTATCTCTTCTCACTTAAAATGCCACTTCCGACAAATATGTCAAATACACCTATTCAAAATTATTAAAATATTATTACTCTTAATACAATTTCAGAAGTCAAAATTAAATACTACGGTCTCATGCCCCCAGATTTGTTCGATCTAAGCATGGAGGATTCAATGGGTTAGAAGTGAAAATTAAAAGTGGCCAAATCTAGTTGGGGCTGAAGTAATGACCGATCTACTATCTAGGTACCGGGGCGGTTCAGAGTCTCTAAACTAGGTCTACCTAGATCCAAACAACAAGAAGAATAGGGCTTACACTAGGATCCTCGAGCATGTCTAGAGAGAGAAAAAAGAAGAACAAAGAGAATCTTATCTAGGGTATGGATTTGGTCTAATTCTAGTCTTGGGCTCAATCCGAGTGGTTCGAATCGGCTATTAGAGGAAAAGTCTAGATCTAGTCAAAATATGGGCTTGTCTGGAGAGAGAAAAGGATACACAATCTAATGCTAATCAAGCTTTTGGGGTTGATCTACTTAGTTAGGTCCAATCAGAGGCTTGGCCTATTCAGTCCGATTTGACCAAAATAAAAAAAAAAGAGATTTGACCTAGGTCGACTTGAAGCAATGTGTGTGATCCATGAATCAAGTAGAGAGAGGAAAAGAGGGTATTCCTTTTCTCTCTTTGTATTTTTTTGGCCCAAAATGAATGGACTCGGCCTACATGAACGAATAGGGCCCAACAGGGCCCTAGAGGTGTACGACCGAAATGGATATGTCCCAACAGAATGATTAGGACCCAAACTTGGCTCATAATAGACACGGCCAAAAAGGGCCCAAAATGACTGAATTGGGTCCCAAATTTAGCCCACAATGAGCGCAACCGAATAGGGCCCAAAATGATCAAACATGGCCCAAATTTGGCCTACAATAGGCACGTCTCAACATGGCCCAAAATGATTGAACTGGACCTAAATTTGGCCCACAATGGGCACAGCCCAACACAACCCGAAATAAATGAAGTGGGCCCAAATTGATGAACATGGCCCAAATGGATGAATTGGGCCCAAGTAGATTGACACGTCCCAACACGGCCCAAATGGATGAACTCAGCCCAACGTGGCCCAAATGGATGAACTCGGCCGAAGTACATGAACACGACCCAATATAAATTTTTTCATCCTGTTGAACATGGAGGAAGAAGGAAAAGAAGGAAGAGATGAAGGAGAGGAGAGGAGAGGAAAGGATGGTCGATGGCCTGGCGGTGGCCCGACCAGCAACTCACGAAGGCACAGCCAGCGGCGAGGTGTCACAGCCGGCGAAAAGGGGCCAATTACTTGGCTCGGAATAGAGGAGCGGCCGTGAACACAGAAGAAGCAGCAAGGAGGGAAAAGAAGGGGGGTTGTGCCCCCCTAGCTGCCTTAAAGGCAGTTTCCTTGGCCAATGAAGAAGTCATGGCGTGGAACTCATCGACAGATAGTGGTGGTGGTTGCGGAAGCGGTGACGGCAGCTCGAAACCAATTTCAGAACAAAGAAAAAACAAGGCCACAGGAAAAACTTCGGATGGGCTCGGCTAGGGCGTCACATCGGCCATGAGAGAAGGAGGAGAAGGCGGGAAGGGAGGGAGGAGAGGCTCGGTGGTGGTTCTATGTAGGCAAAAAATGGAGATTTATAGTAGTTTCCGAATAGGGCTGTGGCTCGCTCACCGCCATGAGAATCGTGGAGATTGAGTGAGATCGGCGGTTGTTTGCACTCATATGGATCCTTACAGTACTATAAAGTAAATTCGAATCTGTTGCCCAGAGATGGTCACCCAAGAGGGGGGTGAATTGGGTGTTTTAAAACTTTTTGTCTAATTAAAAATAAAACACACAAATGTATGAACTAGAGTAAAGATAGAGGTATGAGAACAGTCAATCGCAAACACAAGGTTTTATAGTGGTTCGGAGCTTCCACTGCTCCTACATCCACTCCCCAAAGCACCTTTGGGAATTTTCACTATAATCCAAGATTACAGTCCGGTAGTTTTGCGAGTGCACTACCCAACTCGTTGTTTTACTCCGGGCTAACAACGAACCCTACAATCCCCCAATTTCACCTAGGCTTGGGATGCCTTTTCCTTGTTCCAAGTCCCTTGACTGGAACAAGCACAATAATGAAAAGTTTTACAAGGATTTAAAAGCTCTTAATGAAGCGAATATAGAAATGAGAAATATTAAAACCCGGAAGAACCCTTTTGGCCGTTGGAAGCTTGGGGAATGATGGTTCTTCCGATGTGGATCGCGTTGGCTTGAATGTGAGCTTTGAATGCCAAGTGGGAGTGAGTGGTTGAGCACGAAATCAGTTGGGAAAACTTGAATGCACTTGATTTCTCCTCTTGAAAGCTCTAACTCCCTTGAACCTCTTTTTCTTTCTTCTCTCTTGAATGATCTTGTGTTGGGTTGGTGAAAAGTTGTTGGAAGGCACTTAAGAGCTCCCTTTTATAGCCCAAAAAGCAAATAGATCCGTTAGACACAAAGATATGAAAGTTTGAAATTCAAACAAATCTGTAAAAGTGTGTCAGTCGCGTCCCAGGCGCTCCGGAGACGTCTCCGCTTCAACGCGAGACGTCTCGGCTGTATGAAATTACTTTTGACGATGTTGGGAGTCGACTCGGTGCTTTACGGGGACGACTCTGAGGATGAACAGTTTGAATCCTTGTTTTTCTGTTTTTCTGAGAGAGTCGCCTCGGCACTTTACGGGGACGTCTCGGGATGTTTATGCTTCTTGCATGGGGACGACTCCGCTGCCTTGGGGACGACTCCACTGATTTATCTTCGAAAAACAAGTCTTCTGGAATTCTCTGAGAGAGTCGACTCTGCTACTTCGGGGACGTCTCGGCAGTTCTGTCAACGAAAAATATATCCTCTGGAATACCCTGAGAGAGTCGACTCCGCTACCTTGGGGACGACTCCGGAAGTCTGCTTTTTACTTGTGGGGACGACTCCGCGTCCTTTGGAGACGACTCGCGCGCATCCCTTGAAATCGGCCTTTCTGCCGCCTCTGAGAGAGTCGACTCCGCTCTTTCAGGGGACGTCTCGGCAGTTCTGTCAACGAAAAACACACCCTCTGGAATACCCTGAGAGAGTCGACTCCGCACTCTCTGGGGACGACTCGGGAAGTCTGCTTTTTACTTGCGGGGACAACTCCGCTTCCTGTGGAGACGACTCGCGCGCATCCCTTGAAATCGGCCTTTCTGCCGCCTCTGAGAGAGTCGACTCTGCAGTGTTGGGAGTCGACTCCGACCCTGCGAGACGCCTCGCTAGGTGCCGGGGACATCTCCAGACGTGCCAATTCTGCCTGTTCGTGCCAGAGACGTCTCTGAGACAACCCGGAGACGTCTCGGCTGTCCCTGATCTGTTTTCTTCATCTCAAAAATTCTTCAATAAATCCTTGAAAAATATGGAAACTTGCCTAGACATTTCTTAACAATATTCTTAATTAAGCACATGAAATCTTCAATTAAATTGTTAAGATAAAGGGAATTATACTCTAGTGTTTTGTATTCATCAAAATCCATTGGGGGGTCAACAATCTCCCCCTTTTTGATGATGACAAAACACTGAGTATATGCAAAATTCGAAATTTAAACATATACACAGTATTTGATCAGATGTACAAGTATAGTGTTTTGGTTAGAGCTAGATACAGTGTGCATAATTCAAAATAGTCAACTTTCAGTTCTTCCCTTATGCATAAGTATTGGTCTTAGTAGCTCTTGAGCAATTTTGGTATATCAACTGAATTTGAATCAAGTTAAATTGTAAATTACTGAAATATTGATGCTAAAGACAATTGAAGGCTAAGTACTTTTTGACTCCCCCTTTCTTTTCCAGAAGGGCAATTATCTTACAGCCAATATTCTTCAATTTTGTCTTTTCTAATTCAACTTTTAAGTATGAGTGTAAATTTTGCATTCCATATTTAGGTTCTACTCCATATACTTCATATACTCCATATATAGGTTCTATATATCTATCTATATATCTACTCCCCCTTTTTGTCATCAACAATGAAGGGGACAAATTATTCTTAGGTACTTAAAACACAATTTCTAGTGGAATTCAGCATGTTACCATGATTCACTTAAGGATATTCAAGTTATGCTCCCGCTGTCCAAGTTATGTCTATTAATGAATGCAGCATTCATTTCACTCCCCCTTTGTTTTGGAATTCATTTCAGACCCTTTTTTTTTGTTTAAAATAGTTATTACAAGATGTGCTCCCCCTGTTTTATATGCATTGATAAGTTGTGTCAAGTTTGAACACTTAAGGTATGTTATGAGATTTTTATGGCACATCACAGAATCACATACACAAAGTTTCAAAGGAATTGTATGACATTCATATATCATTGCAATCATTTGAAGTCATTACAAAGTTAAGAGAGGAAATCATTACAAGTATTGATTCCTAATACAAAAGAAGTTTCAAAATGAGCCTAGGGTTTTACAAAACAGATGAACCCTAGATTTTTTACAAAATGTCCCTCATCGGCGACGTTGTTCAATAGCCCTAGCAGCTGCCTCTATAAATGCATTTATTGAGTCCAGTAGAGTTTTGAACTGATCTCCTTGAGATTGATGGAAGGCTGCTACTAGTGTTCAAACTCGAGACTTGCCCTTTCAATTTTTCCTTTAAGTTGGCCAGCCACGGTGCCCAAATTGCCTCCAGGGTTCGTCAACTCTTGAAGACCATCTGATATGATCTTCAATTTCTCCTGTAGCTCAATTGATCGTATAGTTTGGAGGGTACCCACATGAACCAACTCTGATGCTGTAGCTTCTACCTGAGTTTTGATCTCCTTCAATTCTTGTAGAAGCCCTTCATGTGAGGTACGAAGAGGAGCCAACTCAGCAGTGATCAACGATCTCATCTCCTCTCTCATCTGCTGGCATATCACAGATGCTAGAGTGTGCATCTGTTCATCTGACAGGGAGAAGGATCCACTGACTGGAGGAGGAGGAGGCATGGATGTGGAAGGTCCAGCTGAGCTGGAGGGTACATCAGGAAAGCCCATATGGCTATGTGGAGGAGAGTGGTGGTCTGGCTCCTGATGTGGGATCTCAGGCTCTAGGATTTGAGATTTTCTTTTTGGTACCTTAACCCATGATCCATCTACCTTGTGAAACTCCATTCTATGCATTGTACTTTCATTGCAGTAGTCGGTGTTTTTTAAGGGTTTTGCAGGCTCATTTTCAGGAATGGGAACTTTGAAGTGTTTGAATAGTAAAGTGAAAATCATCCCATATGGTATGCTAAACCTAGAATACCTATGACATATAGAGATGTAGTTTAACATAAGTCTAGGGAGGTTTAGGGGGATCCCTAGTAAGATGTGGTGCATGATAACTAAATCTCGCTCCGAAACGAAATCGAAGCGGCCGGTTTTTGGGAATAGGACCCGGTTAACAATGCTCAAGAGTAATCTCATCTCGGCATTGAGGTCTTGGGAGTTAACCACATCAAGAGGGCCGCAGTCCTCTCGTCCTAAAACTAAGTTTAGGGCAATTTCCCTTTGAGGGTGTGAGGTCGGAACCTCACCATATTTAGAAATTTGTAATACACTAGATAGAACATCCTCATTAATCTCTATCAATGTCCCTCGGACATATCCAGTGTACCCCGAGTCCCCTAAGGCCATGTTGCTAAACATTTCCCTAACTAGGCCGGGATAGGTTGATGTATTGAGGGTACAAAGGTATTCCCAACCTTGGGCCCGGAGTCTCTCTCCAATAGAGAACCCCTCATTTGCTAGAAACTGAAAGTCGATGTACCTACCAGTGGTTACTGTGCGATTTGCACAGGAAAGGGTCGTGGTTGGCAGAGCAACCGGAGGAGATGGCGCGGAAGGCTCTTCCCTCCGTTCCTCGCCGTCGGTCGCTACCCTAGGACGCCTCCCACCCGTTCTCCTAGCTCTCTTAGGTGCCATTAATCGAAAACCCTAGGGAAATGGGGAGATTTTGGTTTGGTTTGAGGTGGAGAGCAAACGGAGGCTAGGGTTTTTTGTTTTTGTCGGGGACGAAAGAAGATAGCTCGGGTCGGCTCGAGCTATTTCACCTATTTTAAAAACCCTCGTTCGGTCCCCGAGACGTCTCCACGACTAGCGCGAGACGTCTCGCCGGGGGGATGTCTCTGTGATTTGCCAGAGACGTCTCCGGCACTGAAAATTTTCTGAATGATTTCTATCTTTTCCCAATTTATTTTATTTAACCACACTAATCAACATGATTTCTTTTGGTGAATATAGAGTGAGTTTGTTTGTTATCCTCCCCTTTAATAATACACCCTATAAAAGTTTGATAATGATTTTTGAATTATTAATATTGAAATGAGGAATGTTTGACCAAATTTCGAATACCTATGAAATAGGCTCTGAAAATATCTCCATGAAGAGTCCAAGGGAGGGTAACCATCCTCCGGAAAGTCAAACAATTCGTCATTTAACTTAGATAGATTCATGCTTTCACTTAATAGATACTAGGTTTGCTATTTGTGACTTTGAGGTGGATTACTAGTTTGAGTAGCAAAGCATTGCAATTACAAGTTCAATCTATTTGCTGGGGTCATACAAGCACAAAGCATTCCTTAAAAAGTTGAACCTATCTTTACAAAGGGGCTTTGTAAGGATATCGGCCAATTGATTTTCAGTACATATATATTCAATCATCACATCATTTTTCAGCACATGATCCCTAATAAAGTGATGCCTAATTTCTATATGTTTTGATTTTGAGTGTTGGACAGGATTTTTTGTTAAATTAATTGCACTTGTATTATCACATCTAATTGGTATATTGTCCATTTTGATACCGAAGTCTTCAAGTTGTTGCTTAATCCAAAGAACTTGGGCACAACAACTTCCAGCTGCAATGTACTCAGCCTCAGCTGTGGATAAGGCAACTGAATTCTGTTTCTTGCTAAACCAAGAAACCAAATTAGCACCCAAGAATTGACATGTGCCACTAGTGCTTTTTCTGTCGAGTTTGCACCCGGCAAAATCAGCATCGGAATAAGCAATTAGATTTATGTCGGATTGTTTAGAATGCCATAAGCCTACATTAGATGTCCCTACTAGATATCTGAAAATTCTTTTAACAGCTTGCAAGTGTGATTCCTTAGGACATGCTTGGTATCTAGCACACATACAAACACTGAATAATATATCTGGTCTACTAGCAGTAAGATAAAGTAAAGAGCCTATCATACCTTTGTACAATTTGCAGTCTATACTTTTACCTTTTTCATCTTTGTCAAGCTTGCAACTTGAGCCCATGGGTGTGCTGATTTCCTTTGCATCCTTCATCTTGAATTTTTCCAACATTTTCTTGATATATTTGGACTGACTGATGAAGATGCCTTCCTCTGATTGTTTTATTTGTAGCCCAAGAAAGAAGTTAAGCTCACCCATCATGCTCATTTCAAATTCTCCCTGCATAAGCTTAGCAAACTCTTGACAAAGACTATCATTAGTAGCACCAAAAATTATATCATCCACATAAATTTGCACAAGCAATAAGTCATTCCCTTTTCTTTTAATGAAGAGGGTTTTGTCTACATTTCCTCTCTTAAACTTATTTTCAATTAGAAAATTACTTAATCTTTCATACCATGCCCTAGGGGCTTGTTTAAGTCCATACAATGCTTTATGCAATTTAAAAACATAATCTGGATGTAAGTGGTTCTCAAAACCTGGAGGTTGTCCTACATAAACTTCCTCCATTATATAACCATTTAAAAAGGCACTTTTTACATCCATTTGATAGAGTTTGAAATCCATAAAGCATGCATATGCCAAAAGAAGTCTAATAGCCTCTAACCTAGCAACAGGAGCAAAAGTTTCATCAAAATCTATTCCTTCCTCCTGATTATATCCTTTGGCTACTAGTCTAGCTTTGTTTCTTATAACTATTCCATCTTCATCTAGTTTATTTCTATATACCCACTTGGTGCCTATAATTGAAACATTAGGGGGTCTTTTCATTAGAGTCCAAACTTGATTTCTTTCAAATTGATTTAATTCCTCTTGCATAGCATTTATCCAATTTTCATCCTTTTCGGCTTCCTCTAGTGATTTAGGCTCTATTTGTGAAACGAAAGCAAGATAATTACTAGTGTTTCTTAAAGAGGATCTTGTCCTTATCCCTTGTGAAGGATTACCAAGGATTAGATCCCTTGGATGACCATGTGCATACCTCCATTCCTTAGGAAGATCTTGATTTCTTGTTGGAGGTTGATCTTCTTCATCTTGCTGAATTGAATCTTCTTTGATCTCATCCTCATGTTGTTTGTCTTGTATGGAGAATTCCTTCATTCTGTCTTCAAGTATACCTGCATCACCATCTTCTTCTTTTCTAGAAGAATCTCCATTAGCTTCATCAAAAACAACATGAATGGATTCTTCAACAACGAGAGTTCTCTTGTTGAAGACCCTGTATGCTCTACTAGATGAGGAATAACCTAAGAAGATCCCCTCATCTGATTTAGCACTGAATTTACTTAGATTGTCCTTTCCATTGTTTAAAATAAAGCAGCGACAACCGAAAATATGAAAATAGTTTATATTTGGTTTCTTACTTTTCATCAACTCATAAGGTGTTTTTTTTAAGATGGATCTAACTAAAGCACGGTTTAGAATATGACATGAAGTATTTATTGCTTCAGCCCAAAAGTACTTTGGTAGATCCGATTCACACAACATGGAACGAGCCATATCTGCTAGTGTGCGATTCTTCCTTTCTACCACCCCATTTTGTTGGGGTGTCCTAGGTGCCGAGAAATTGTGATTGATACCGTTTTCTTCACAAAATTTTTCAAAGTGCTGATTTTCAAACTCGGTACCATGATCACTCCTAATTGCTTTTAGTTTAAGATTAAGTTCATTCGAAATCCTATTATAAAACTTGATAAAAGCGGAAAAGGACTCATCTTTATGTGCAAGAAATGAAACCCATGTAAAACGTGAAAAATCATCAACAATCACAAGACCAAATTTCTTACCCCCTAGACTGGCAGTTCTAGTAGGTCCAAATAAATCCATGTGGATTAGTTCTAAGGGTTTTGATGTCGAGACTATGTTCTTAGACTTAAAGGAACTTCTTGTTTGTTTCCCTAGTTGACATGCAGCACAAATTTTGTTCTTTTCAAAGTCTATTTTTGGTAATCCTTTGACTAGATCTTTTGTAATCAATTTAGAAATTAAATCCATGCTAGCATGCCCTAACCTACGATGCCATAACCAGCAAGTCTCATTGACTTTGGCATCCATGGCTACAAGACATTGGCCATCCTTCATGGTGAGATCATCAAGGTCTACCATGTAAACATTTCCACGCCTATGTCCCGTAAGTATGATTTCATTGTCAATTGGACTACTAATTATGCATAGTGAAGATTCAAAAGACACTTTAAAGCCTTTGTCACAAACTTGACTTATACCTAGTAAATTATGTTTTAATCCATTAACTAACAAAACATTGTCAATAAATGAGGAGGGTGATATGGAGATTTTACCAACGCCAATGATTTGACCTTTAGCATTGTCTCCAAATGTGACTACTCCTCCTTTCGATTTCAAGGTGACGAAAAGGCTCTTGTCACCGGTCATATGCCTTGAGCAACCACTATCAAGATACCACATTCTCTTTTTACTCCCGGCTGCAAGGCATACCTGCAAAATAATCATGTGAAGCTCTTAGGTACCCAAGTTTTCTTGGGTCCTTCTTGGTTAGTGTAGTTGGTCCCCTTAGGCACCCTCACTTTAGTTGTGTTTTTACCTTTTACAAATGTATTCTTGTTAGATTGAATCTTTCTTTGAATGCAAGAATAGGCTTTATGTCCACTTTTTCCACAATGAAAGCATGTAGATTTTTCAGTTTTGACATCTTTTGCTTTCACAAAGAAATTCTTTAGATACTTTTGTTGTTTGCTAGTTTTATATCCTAATCCGGCTTTATTAAAAATAGCTCTTTGATTGGATAGAATAAGATTTAATTTTTCAGAGCTTTGTGTAAATTTCTCCACAATTGGTTTGTACTTATGTACCTCATTTTTAAGAACCAAATTTTCTTTAGCCAATTCTTCCTTATCATTTTTAAGGGTTTCAACATTTTGTGCAAGTGAGGTATTACTATTGAGTAGGGATTTAACTTTTAGATTTAATTCCTTAATTAGTATTTTTGCCATTTCATTTTCAATGCTAAGTTTTGAATTTTTATTTTCTAGGTCAATGGTGTTAACATTTTTAACGCTCTCCTTCTCAATTAATAGGTTTTTAATATCATCCTTTAGTTTTTGATTGGAGGCCTTTAATTCTTTATTCTTTGCTCCTAACATACTACAATCACTCATGAGTTCTTGAAAAGCTTCATATAATTCTTCTAAAGTAAAATTTGTAGTTGAGCTTTGACATACCTCATCGTCTTTGAATGCCATGAAGCACAAGTTGGCGGTCTCTTCCTTCTCTTCCTCGGAGGAGGATGTGTCACTATCATCCCACGTTGCTTTCAATGCCTTCTTCTTTTTCTTTCCAAAGTGCTTCTTCTGTTGAGGGCATTCGGAACGGATGTGTCCTGGTCTCTTGCAATCATAACATATGATTGGGTCTCTTTCCTTTTCTTTTTCCTTTTCCCAATCATTTCTCCCTCCAAACTTCTTTCTTGGGAAGGGTTTCTTTCTTCTCATGAATTTCTTAAACTTCCTTACTATTAAACCCAAGTCCTCATCTTCGCTTTCTTCTTCACTCTCACTACTTTCTTCTTCACACACACTCGAAGTAGCCTTGAGTGCGATTGTCTTTTTCTTTGGCAAATCTTCTTCATGTTGCTTCATTGTGAGCTCATGCGTTATCAATGAGCCCAATAGTTGTTCAAATCCCAATGTGTTGAGGTCTTTAGCTTCTACAATTGCCGTGACCTTCGCTTCCCATGCTTTTGGCAAGGACCTGAGAATTTTACTCACAAGTTCTGGGTTAGTGTAAGATTTACCCAAATTCTTTAGACCATTTATTATATCAGTAAAACGTGTGAACATGCATGAAATGGTTTCGTTGGGTTCCATCTTAAATAATTCATATTTGTGAACCAGAATGTTCACTTTAGATTCTTTGACTTGATTGGTACCCTCATGGGTAACTTCAAGCCTATCCCATATTTCCTTGGCGGAACTACAGGTGGAGACTCTATTGAACTCATTTGCATCTAGAGCACAAAATAATGAGTTCATAGCTCTAGCATTGAGTTGAACCATCCTACCATCATTCTCATCCCAATCCTCTTCAGGTTTGGGAACTTGAATGCCATTAACTATGTGATATGGTTCGTGTGGTCCTTTGATTATGACCCTCCACAAGGCATAATCTTGTGCTTGAATAAAAACTCTCATTCTAGTCTTCCAGTAGGTATAATTTGTTCCATTGAAGAGTGGAGGTCTATTGGTTGCCTGCCCCTCAGCAGGAACATTGTTGAAGGGTGTTGCCATCTAGATCTTTGGCTAAGACGGTTAGGTCTTCAAGAAATACACAGAGCACTAGCTCTGATACCACTTGTTGCCCAGAGATGGTCACCCAAGAGGGGGGTGAATTGGGTGTTTTAAAACTTTTTGTCTAATTAAAAATAAAACACACAAATGTATGAACTAGAGTAAAGATAGAGGTATGAGAACAGTCAATCGCAAACACAAGGTTTTATAGTGGTTCGGAGCTTCCACTGCTCCTACATCCACTCCCCAAAGCACCTTTGGGAATTTCCACTATAATCCAAGATTACAGTCCGGTAGTTTTGCGAGTGCACTACCCAACTCGTTGTTTTACTCCGGGCTAACAACGAACCCTACAATCCCCCAATTTCACCTAGACTTGGGATGCCTTTCCCTTGTTCCAAGTCCCTTGACTGGAACAAGCACAATAATGAAAAGTTTTACAAGGATTTAAAAGCTCTTAATGAAGCGAATATAGAAATGAGAAATATTAAAATCCGGAAGAACCCTTTTGGCCGTTGGAAGCTTGGGGAATGATGGTTCTTCCGATGTGGATCGCGTTGGCTTGAATGTGAGCTTTGAATGCCAAGTGGGAGTGAGTGGTTGAGCACGAAATCAGTTGGAAAAACTTGAATGTACTTGATTTCTCCTCTTGAAAGCTCTAACTCCCTTGAACCTCTTTTTCTTTCTTCTCTCTTGAATGATCTTGTGTTGGGTTGGTGAGAAGTTGTTGGAAGGCACTTAAGAGCTCCCTTTTATAGCCCAAAAAGCAAATAGATCCGTTAGACACAAAGATATGGAAGTTTGAAATTCAAACAAACCTGTAAAAGTGTGTCAGTCGCGTCCCAGGCGCTCCGGAGACGTCTCCGCTTCAACGCGAGACGTCTCGGCTGTATGAAATTACTTTTGACGATGTTGGGAGTCGACTCGGTGCTTTATGGGGACGACTCTAAGGATGAACAGTTTGAATCCTTGTTTTTCTGTTTTTCTGAGAGAGTCGCCTCGGCACTTTACGGGGACGTCTCGATATGTTTATGATTCTTGCATGGGGACGACTCCGCTGCCTTGGGGACGACTCCGCTGATTTATCTCCGAAAAACAAGTCTTCTGGAATTCTCTGAGAGAGTCGACTCCGCTACTTCGGGGACGTCTCGGCAGTTCTGTCAACGAAAAATATATCCTCTGGAATACCCTGAGAGAGTCGACTCCGCTACCTTGGGGACGACTCCGGAAGTCTGCTTTTTACTTGTGGGGACGACTCCGCGTCCTTTGGAGATGACTCGCGCGCATCCCTTGAAATCGGCCTTTCTGCCGCCTCTGAGAGAGTCGACTCCGCTCTTTCAGGGGACGTCTCGGCAGTTCTGTCAACGAAAAACACACCCTCTGGAATACCCTGAGAGAGTCGACTCCGCACTCTCTGGGGACGACTCGGAAAGTCTGCTTTTTACTTGCGGGGACGACTCCGCTTCCTGTGGAGACGACTCGCCCGCATCCCTTGAAATCGGCCTTTCTGCCGCCTCTGAGAGAGTCGACTCCGCAGTGTTGGGAGTCGACGCCGACCCTGCGAGACGCCTCGCCAGGTGCCGGGGACGTCTCCAGACGTGCCAATTCTGCCTGTTCGTGCCAGAGACGTCTCTGAGACAACCCGGAGACGTCTCGGCTGTCCCTGATCTGTTTTCTTCATCTCAAAAATTCTTCAATAAATTCTTGAAAAATATGGAAACTTGCCTAGACATTTCTTAACAATATTCTTAATTAAGCACATGAAATCCTCAATTAAATTGTTAAGATAAAGGGAATTATACTCTAGTGTTTTGTATTCATCAAAATCCATTGGGGGGTCAACAGAATCCTTCCACCTTATCAAAACCATGAACTGCAAAAGAAACGTGAATCCTTCGCTAGCACAAACAGTGCTTCCATGGCATTTCCCAATTTAAATAATAATATTTGCCCAACACATGAGATGCACAAGAGGCATGAACCCTTTGCTCGCACAAACCTTCTTCTCCGTCGAAGCTATATGTACCCAAATGCAAATAATTGAACTTTAACCAATCCATGAGGTGCACATAGTTGGTGTACATCCTAAACTTCATCAGACCATAATAAAAATGTAATTTTTGTTTTTCTTCTAGACGAATACGATATTGCGATCTTTTCCCAAAACGCAATTGGTTTTTAAGAACACTTCCAGACCGCCGTGAGAATCGCAGAGGTTGAGCGAGATCGGCGACTGTTAACTCTTATACGGACCCTTGCAGCACTGTAAAGTAAATTCAAATCTTGCACCTTACCCCCCATGAACGGCAAAAGAAACGTGAATCCTTGGCTGGCACAAGCAGCTTCCATGGCATTCCCAATTTAAATAATCATACTTGCCCAACACATGAGATGCACAAGAGGCATGAACCCTTTGCTCACGCAAACCTTCTTCTCCGCCAAACCTATATGTACCCAAATGCAAATAATTGAACTTTAACCAATCCATAAGGTGCACATAGTGGGTGTGAATCCTAAACTCGTACAAATTAACAACTTCTCCAGCCAACTTGTAACCACTCAAATTGACATATCTTTGACCTATCCAATCCACCAAGCCCACGTACAAGAACTGTGAAAGCTCTGTTAACATAGATAACTCTGTCCAATGTGTAACCCACAACCAGGTAGTCTGTTTCCTGCCAATTTAAAACTAGATATATGTACAAGGGATGGACGTCATCTTGGCAACTCTTCTGCCGAAGGTTCATACGTTACTAAAGCATTTACTCTATTTATAACGCATACGGTCTACTATGTGAGTACACGTGATCTCACCCATCTTATTATAGAGACACTCTCGAAGGATATGGACGTGGCTATAAAAGGGCATGCTTGGAGGAGTCATCCAGAGCAGGAGGCTCTTCTTTGATTACCCTCGAGGATGCTGAAGCCACACAATCTTCTCCATTTCCTTGGGAAACCTTCATGCCCAAACATCTAGCCCAACCATTCTGGGAGTCTAGTATGCCACTGGAGGATAAAGGAAGGCATTCTTTTGTGAGCAGTCTCATACCATCCGTACCTAAGATGATCGTCCTGGAGAGACCGAGAGCCAAATGTGAGCCGGAGATCTCTTCTTGTAAGAAGAGACGATGGCAGGGAAGCGCTTGCTTGTAGGCGATCCCATAGTGCTAATAGATGTCAAACATCTTTTCTTGCATCACATTTTGGCGATTGGTTTCTCTAGTCCGGAACAACAAAATGATGAAAACTTCCAATGGCAAGGAAGGAGACAATTTCTGAGAGAGAACCGTTGAAGATCTATTGAAAGTCATCTTCAGCAGTTTTACCGTGGTATAAAAATTGTTATTATTTTCTTTCTTGGTTTTTTTTTTAATGAGGGAGGAGTGTAAAAGCTAGATTCTGAATACTGATGTAAATGTTCCGAGCAAAGTTAGTGATCAACTAGCAAGTAACCCGTGCTACGCAGCGGGCTCTAATTAAAGTGATTGTAAAAAATGACTGATAAAAACACAATAATAATCAGAAAAATATTTTAATGTTTTTTTCTCTGAAAACTCAAGTAATATCTTTTTTCTCTAGGAAATTACCTTCATTCTATTTCCTCCCCGGAAACAAATAATCGTTCAATGCAAAGTACTTGGTACTTAACAATGGTGCAATAAACAACTACATACATAAGGTAGACACTGAGCAGCATCCCTATCTAGAACTTCTAGAGTGCGACTCTCCTCAGAGAAGTGCACAAACGAACCCAGTTTGAAAGATTGCAAGTACAGTCTCACGAGTTCACGCATACGCGGAGAGAAAGGGAGAGCAGGGGTTTGGTGGTGGCAAATAATGGTTAGATACAATCTTAACCAACAAAACCTATTCACCTATATGAGATCAACCTCAACAATTAATTGTATATCCCTGAAAGCTGAAATTGCTTCAGACCCACTTTCAACTTCATATCAACCTTGCATGAATTTGTGCTGAGGTTTTGTCAAGCAGAGTGTCAATTAGCAAGTAGTCAAACCTACCAACCCTTTCATTATTAAAAATTTCCATCCATATAAAAGGATAATAACAATAGCAATGAAAAACATTTGGAAAAAATATCATTAAAAGTAAATTATCCTGCAATTCTGGAGGTAGAGATAAGCAAAATTTATAATTGTATTGAATAATAGATGATTAACAAAATAATGATAAGTTTGTTTGAAATGATAATTGCATGAAAAGGCTGATATTATATCTAAATGTGGATGATAACTAGATACAAAAGCTGATTTTTTTTTGCAAAAACAGGACTCCAACTAGCACATTTTTTTGGTACATAGAAAGCTCTATTTGAATTTTTTTAATATTTTGCTTGAAGAAAGTGAAAAGAATTTAATTTAAATAGTAAAAACTGATTAATTAATGACATAAGGATGCAACATCAAAGGTTCAAACGCATGCTCGAAAAATTAAATTTTAATAGGACGGTGTTAAGCATATTTCTATTATACTCTCCTTGATTAGCAAATTTAAGAAGCATTATTAGCTAAAGATAAATTATCTTGAACCGGCCTTCTTTGCGGGCGGCGTTGGGAATTGCTTTTGTTCAAGGACAAAGGACGATGCGACAGTAGAACCGTAATTGGCCAAAGGGGATTCATTGAGAAATGTATAAATTAAGTTATATAGAATATTACATAATGTACAAATTACTGATAAGTTTATTTGGGTATCTAGATATAGAAATTATCTTCTATTGAAAAATAGAACAAAAATTAATGCATATTTTTGGACACAAATAAACCTTAGAAATAATATCAGAGGTTAAAAACGACATCAAACAAATATATCACAGTTAACCCCAACATATCCGATAATAACAAACAATTAGAAAATTTACATAAATAACTATCATGCTCTGAACCCGTCACCTGGGTCGACCACGTAAGACAGCCACATAATCCCTAAAGCATAGCTCTAGAGATCATGTAAGGCTTAAGATGAACAATATCCACATAATACCTGTAATAATCAAAGCAATCTAATAAAACCACTAACATTAAATAATCAACTAGTTTAGTTAAAAAGTTTCAAATATCCATCAACATCAGCAAATAAGAGAGATAACTAGCTAACTAACTACTAGTTGTACATACTCCTCGTTCCTTCCATTCGAAACTATGCCTTCTGTGACTTTAAAAAAAATGCAATGGAGGATTTAAGCTTTCTAGACCAATAAGAATTCCAAACCGCTTCACTATAAGTAATAATCAAATAAACAATACTAGATAAAATGAATGTCATATCAATACTCGAAAAGTTCATACAAATAACATACACATAAGCCCTCATTATCATCTTACCAAAAAAGCAAAAAATATACATATATATACATATATCAAATCTAACCAATTGTTCAACAAGAGTTTCTAATGTCATGCCATCTGTTTCTCATTAACTTGATTTTTAGATTTTATAGCAATATTATTCTGATATTGGACTAACCAAGATCATGACCTATTTCAAGACTGCTAAACAAAATTTCACGCATCAGCTCGTGAAGGCTATCTCGTGCGTAAGCCCGTGGAAGCTATAATATGCATAAGCTCGTAGACGTTATGCTATGACAAAATCATTCCTAACCATATCTTATCCATCTGATTTATATATTACTCTTGTCAAATCAATTTCCACTTACAAAGTCCACATTCTTAGTCAAATTATGCATATCAACCTCGCAAGCCTCCCCTTGATGCCACCCTCCGCTTGGTTTGCTATCTTAAAGGCACCCATGGCCAAGGCATCCTTCTTTGTTCTTCTAGTTCCCTTCATCTCACAACTTATTGTGACTCAAATTGGCCTGGCTACCCCATGACTCAACTCTCTACTATTGGTTCTTGCATTTTTCTTAGTTCTTCTCCTATTTCTTGGAAGACAAAGAAACAAGTCATTGTTTCACGATCCTCTGCCAAAGCCGAGTGTCATGCCATAGTTACAACATCCTATGAATGCAATGGGTAAAATAATTGCTGCATGATTTAGTGTCACTCATTTTACACCTACGACATTGTATTGTGATAATAAAGTTGCTCTTCATCTTGCCACCAATCCCATATTCCATGAACACTTGAAGCACATCGAATTGGATTGCTATTTCATTCATGAGAAAATTCAGTCTGGCCTACTCCATACCAAGTTTGTTTCCTCACCAGTGAGCAAATTTTTTGACCAAAGCCTTTGCAGAGATGCATTCCATTTCATTATTGACAAGTTGGGTGTTGTAAACCTCCATGCGCCAACTTGAGGGAGAGTGATGGAAATCATTCCTTGATTTGATGGAAATCAAATCTCGATTCTCTTGGCACCAAATTAGGTAGATATGGGCAGCTATACAATCCCATGTGCTGGAAAACATTTTTTAATTTTCTCGTCCAACCATGCAATCAGATTTGGCAGATATGACCAGCTATATAATCCCATATAATGAAAATCATTTCTTGATTTTGCCAACTGCATACATATTTGTAGAATTGTTTTTAATATGAATCATATCATTCCTTTGATGTAGACATATTGATCTTATATGAAGTGTATATAAGTATGTCATCATAGCTCATGAAGTCATGGCGGAGGAACTCACCGGCAGATGGCGGTGGTGGTGGATCTCGCGGCGGCCCAGGTGGAAATTCGAAACCGATTTCGGATCAAAGGAAAAACAGGACCACGAGAAAAACTTCGGATGGAGCTCGGCGAGGGCGGCACAGCGGCCACCAAAGAATGAGGAGAAGGAGGAAGAGGAGGGAGGAGAGGCTCGGTGGTGGTCCTACGTAGGGAAAAAAGAGAGATTTATAGTGGTTTTCGAATAGGGTTGTGGCATGTTCACCGCCGTGAGAATTACGGAGGTTGAGCGAGATCGGCGGCTGTTCAAACTCATACGGATCCTTGCAGTACTGTAATGTAAATTCAAATCCTTCCACCTTACTCAACCATGAACTGCAAAAGAAACATGAATCTTTCGCTAGCACAAACAGCTTCCATGGCATTTCCCAATTTAAATAATCATGCTTGCCCAACACATGAGATGCACAAGAGGCATGAACCCTTTGCTCATACAAACCTTCTTCTCCGTCAAAGCTATATGTGAGAACCCAAAAAAAAAAAAGGATTGATGGGCCGGCCCGAAGAAGCCGGGCCCATCTTCATTTACGATCGTGCCCTAGGCACGATCGTGGAAGAGGGAGCGATAGGGGGAGCCGAAGGCGGGGGGAGGTGACTCGCCGAGGGAGACCGAGCGCCGGGAAGAGGCGGTTCCAAGAGCCGGCCGGTGGTGGAGGAAGCCATAAAATCTCTCCTCCCTTCAGCAAAGATCTCCCCCACAAATTTGGTGATGCTGCGTTGGATCCGTGGGTTTTAATCCGAGTTTGCTTAGGGATTCTTTCTCCGATTGCTCACCGGAAAGATCGCCAGAGCACCCCGATCGGACCGAGGTAAGCATGGCTCGTCCCTTATGCTTCCTTTGCTAGGGTTAGGGCTGTGTTGGATTGGGTTTTGGCCGATGAAATCATCGGAGAAGGATCCGAAACAGGGTACCCCTGTTTCGGCTCCTCTCCTCTGGATCCTGCCGCCACCGGCCGTCGGGTTGGCCGGGATCCATGCCATTTGGGGGGGGGAGGATCCTTCCGGTTCTTGGGGAAGAAGAACAAGAAACCTCTTCTTCCCTCCCTCGGGGTCCTGCCGGTTCTTGGGAGAAGAAGAGCAAGAGACCACTTCTTCCTCCCTCTCTTGGCCGGCCACCATCGCCGGCGACTGCAATAGTGGCGGCCGGCGATGGTTCGGCCAGTGGTGGCCGAGGTGTTGTCGGTTTGGGGAAGGAGAGGGCAGCCACCATGGCTATACCCTTGGACCAAAAAAAAAAAATCTGTGAAGAGAGAAGGGTCTCGTCCACCCCTTCTTTTGGTCTCTTCACCGGGACTGGCCATCGTCACCGGCATGGCAGCGGTCACGACTGGCGACGACATAGACCGGTGGTACAAGGGTGGGAGTCGAGCCACCCCGACTGCCCTAGATCTGGAGGGATTGAGATGTTAGGGGACCTGGTGATGGACCCCATAGTAGATGTGAATTATGGGTTAGAATATTAAAATATTAAATAATTTAGTTTGTGATTTATAATTGATGTTGTAGAGGAAGAGTCAGCGATGTCAGGAGATTTTGATCAGGGAACTCAGCACCCCAGCTCGTTGGTTGTGATTTGGATCTGTGTTTGAGTCAGTCTACAATTTCTTGTAAGAATCCTTACATCTGAGCACCTCTATTTATGCATATATTGGGTTTATCGTTGGATATATTTTATCAGTATGTTGATATTAATTTTATGAGCTTGTATGACATATATGAGGTGTGCATTTTGTTTATTATAAGAAAATTGAAATAATTAAATTGGAAAGAATTAACATATTTTTGAGAATTTATGAAAATATATGATGTGATTGAAATTTAATTAAACATGTGAAACTAGACATGTAAAATGGGTTGGACTAACCTTGTCATGAGATAGCCTCTATAAGCTGATGCGTAGGATAGCCTCCACGGGCTTATGCGTGGGATAGCTGCCACGAGCTTATGCGTGGGATTTGTGCAATTTTGGACTGGGTCATGATCTTGGTTAGTCCAAAGCCAGAAGTGAAAAATCTTAAAATTTGGAAATCAGAGTAATACGAAAGTGGATCACATAATGTGTAAAAAGGATTTATGTATATGTACTGGTTATATATACTTGTTGTTTGTTGAGCTTTTTGAATGATAAAATGACATTTATTCGTTACTTAGATTATTTTATTATTATTATTGTGTATGGCTGTTAGGATTTTTACTGAGCTGGAAAAGCTCATACTACACTTACTTTCTTTTTCAGAGGCATTGGATTTGTAGAGTCCATCGGATAGGATAATAAGTGAGATTGATATGGAATCAGACTGCTAGATAGTTAGAAGTTAATTTATCTTTTGCTTATGGACATTTGAAATTATGTAATCAATCAGTACATTTTAGCTGATTTGATTTAAATACATTAATCGTTAATTTTTGGCATTTTGTGAATATTGTACATTTTTAGGCCTTACATGATCTCTAGGGTTTTACTTTAAGGATTATGTGGCCATGTCACGTGGTCGACCCGAGTGGTAGGTTTGGGGCGTGACACTATATGTACCCAAAAGCAAATAATTGAACTTTAACCAATCCATGAGGGGCACATAGTTGGTGTGAATCCTAAACTCATACAAATTAACAACTTCTCCAGCCAACTTGTAACCACTCAAATTGACATATCTTGGACCTATCCAATCCACCAAGCCCACAAGAACTGTGAAAGCTCTGTTAACATAGATAACTCCGTCCAATGTGTAACCCACAACCAGGTAGTCTGTTTCCTGCCAATTTAAAACTAGATATATGTACAAGGGATGGACATCATCTTGGCAACTCTTTCTGCCGAAGGTTCTTACGTTTCTAAAGCATTTACTCCATTTATAACGCAAACGGTCTACTACGTGAGTACACGTGATCTCACCCATCATATTATAGAGACACTCTCGAAGGATATGGACGTGGCTATAAAAGGGCATGCTTGGAGGAGTCATCCAGAGCAGGAGGCTCTTCTTGATTACCCTCGCGGATGCTGAAGCCAGACAATCTTCTCCATTTCCTTGGAAAACCTTCATGCCCAAATATCTAGCCCAACCACTCTGGGCGTGTAGTATGTAAAGAAACAGGCAAGAAGGCTGTGGGAAAAACAGAGGAAGCTTGAGAAAGAACTCAAGACTTTATTAACTAACTTTCTTTCTTACATGATATATCCTATTTATAGCATTACATTGACGGAATAACAAACTAACAGATATGATAACTGATTAACTAAAAACAGGTAAAACGGTTGAAGTAGTTATTCATGGTTCTTGAAGTTCTTGGACTGAGAGTGAAGTGTATACAGGAAGATAAGAAGCAGAGTGAGTTAAATTTGTTCCTCAATACTCCCCCTCAAGATAGAGTGTATAGATTGTGTACACCCATCTTGCGTATAAGAGTATGAAACCGATGTGTTCTGAGTGCTTTGGTTAACAAATCGGCAAGCTGTAAGCTTCCAGGAACATGAAGAGTTCGAATTATGCCCAGTTGAAGCTTTTCTCACACAATATGGCAATCAATCTCGATATATTTTGTTTTCTCATGAAACACTGGACTGGCAGCAATGTGCAACGCTGCTTGATTATCACAGAATACCAATGCCAGTTTGGTATGTTGGACATCAAGATCCTTGAGGAGATTGATTAACCATTGAAGTTCACAGCATGTGGAGGCCATGGAACGATATTCTGCTTCAGCAGAAGATCGGGAAATGGTGTGCTGCTTCTTTGATTTCCATGAAATGAGAGATTGCCCGAGAAAGACACAAAATCCTGTGACTGATCGATGCGTATTTAAGCAAGATGCCCAATCTGCGTTGCAAAAAGCCTTTAAATGAAGCTCGGAAGCTGACGGAAAAAATAAACCTTGTCCTGGTGTAGCCTTCAAGTATCTCAAGACTCGATATGCAGCTTCCAAGTGCGGTTGTCGAGGTGATCCGAGAAACTGGCTCAAAACCTGCACAGAGATATTCAGATCGGGCCTTGTTACAGTAAGATATAGCAACCTGCCTATTAATCGCCTATAGACTGTGGGATCTTCAAGCAATGTTCCTTCAAGGCAGCTGAGTTTTAAGTTTTGGATAATAGGACTTTTCGCTAGCTTGGAACCAAGATAACCAACATCCTGTAGGATTTCCAAAGCATACTTTCGTTGACACACTGAGATCCCTTTAGAGCTTCTTGCTATCTCAAGGCCAAGAAAGAATTTTAAAACCCCCAGATCCTTGAGTTTGAATTGTGCATCAAGGTTTTTCTTGAGAGCATCTATATATGAAATGTCATTCCCTGCAATGATTATATCATCAACATATACAAGAATTGCAGTGTAAGAGCATTCATCCTTTTGTGTGAACAAAGAATAGTCAGCCTTCGACTGAATGAAGCCTTGGGATATGATGAAAGAAGTGTTGGGAATTGTATCCTAAATGTCAATCGTCAGCATATTGATGATTGAATATTGTAAATAAATTGACAAATTAATAAAGTATTATTTGGCATTATTCATCATTTCATCTTCAAATGAACTCTTATATGATGAAGTCCTTAGGACTTATGTTATGATAAAGGAGGATTTATCTTTGAGTCCTTCAACTTGTTCGCGACCAAATGATATGTTGTTACTAGGACGACAACATTATCGAGATTAGGTCGTTGTGTGACATATACGTTGGTTGTCCTCTTAACCAAGGAGTGTGGAGACACTGGTATGCCATACAGGTGAAGTGTAGGAGTACATTTCACTGAACGTGACCAATTCCGGAACGCTCTACTGTCGAGAGATGTTCCGAGTGGATATGGGTATAAGTTTGGCCCTCTGACCTGAGATCGCAATCTGTGACTAGCAAGCAACTCACTGTACTTTGGTACCGGACTACCTGAATTTCTAATTCAGTGACGGAAGGTCACTGGGTGCAATCAAGTACTTGCGTAGTCAGTTGTGAGTCGAGATGGAATTGACCCCTCCTGCAAACAGGAGATAATGTCTTGTGATTAATTTAGCAAAACCTTGGCCAGGGTAATCTCAGTGAGGAGTCACGGGATATCTAAAGTTAATCACATAATGGATGTACTAATTATAGGGTTGACAGTGAGCTCTAAGTCATCCTGGCATTAGGAGTCAAAGGGATTGAATTATACAGTAACCATAGTTCAGGGTTCCAGAATATTTGCTTCGCATATATTCGGCCTATTCGGACGTCGGGTACCATTGCTAGATGGTCACATCGATTAGTGTAGGAAGTCGTTCCTATACTACCGGCTTAGGTTCGAACCTATGAGGTCACACGCATAGAAGATTCCTGATTGATCAAGAAGGCTGATGAATGATTAAGAATCATTCAGGGGTAATTTGGTCAATTCGATTGGCAAATTATCTTATAAAATAATTAAAGTAATTATCGAAGGATTAATTAGTAATTAGATTGCTAACGAACTCAATTGGATTGAGTAATTAGACTAAGGATGAGCCAAATTGAATTAGATTCAATTCTGGGCTCAATCAGGGTTTTTGACCTGATTGGATTAGGTCTGAATCTAGAGGACTTAGGTTGACCAAATTAAATTAGATTAAATTTGTGCTTAATTAGGGATTGACCTAATTGGATTAGGTTCAACCCATGGTAATTGGATCATTCTAATTGTTAGAATTTAATTAAATTAAATGGATTTGATCTGAAACTGTTCGGATTTTGAAATCCACTTGTCACATATCCATGCATGGCGCCATAAATTGATTTTTAATATGATTAAAAATTAATTTAATTTTTTTAATGGTGCCATGGGACACTTGGCAACATCAGGGACCTCTTTCATCATTAGATGGGTCAAAATGGAGAGATAAATTCATGAAAGGAATTGGATAAGATCAAATTCTCTCTCTTCATGACATATGCCATCCTTATCGTTATCTCACTTCTAATTAAGGTTGAATTTCGAATTTAATCACCACAAAATCACCACGTGACCCTCTAATCTGATTAGGAGCATGGGAATTTCGAAATTGAAAGAGGGAAGTGGCAACATGATGAATGGTTTAGATTAGATCAAGCTTCATCATGTAATGGCACATGAACTTGAATTTTGAATTCAAAATTCAAAACCCCACAAAATCCTCCACAAATATGGGATGGTTGGCATGAAGTTAGGTAGGAGAGCAACATTAAAAGGACCTCCATCATCTGGTGGTCGAATTCAAGGAAAAAAGAGAGAAAAAGAAGAAGAAAAAAGGGAAAAGAAAAGAGAGGAACCCTAGTTCATGCATGGAAAAATTCTGCATTCAATCTAGCTGACTTCTTCCTCCTCTAAGTCCATCGCGCCATTAGTGTTAGGGGTCCCTGATAAGAGTCTTTAGATCAGATCTAAGTCCTCTTCAATCCCTTTAAACCTTTCCTCCAAGTTCTTCCAAGAAGGCGGATCAAAAGTTGATAGCGTTTGGAAGATCAAATTTCAGCCTCAAGAAATTCTGCGCAAGCTAGCACTTCCGCAGGATTGGATCTCTTCAGGAACTTCGCGTGGATTTCTCGTAGAGGCCATTCATGTGCGTGGCTGCGAAGTCGAGGATCAGATCCACAAGTTTCATCCATCAGAAAAGGTATTAATCCTACATTAATCTTTTATTATGGTGTCAAGATCTAGGTCTGATTCCCCGAGGTTTTACCCTCTTTTGGGGCTCCTCACGGAGATATCTCCAGAATCCATTCAATGAATATTCGGAGATTAATCGGAATAGAGTTCTTAAGTTTCAGATCTGATAGTTAATCATGCATGAAAGTTTTAGCATAATTGTTTAAACGATTCCGGCATAATCCTATGTGTTCTTAATGTGTTGATTTCTAGATTTGATCTTGTAAGCATGCATGAATTAAATTGTTTGATTCAATTTTTCCGCTGCATTTTAAAACTTAAAAAGAACTACGTATGGCTTGATCCCCCTTATGAAGGGGTACGTAGGCAACCCGATCAGGTTCAGCCATGGTTTTGAAAAAAAAAAAATCAGCATGCTTAACACCGAAGAACCTAGGATTCACTTTCAGTGGTATCAGAGCAAAGGTCCAAGAGTTGTGACCGATCTCCGGAAACTCTCACGCGTGATCGTGTGACGAAGCGTGGCTCTCTGTCTGGAGGCGTATAGAGATACGTGCTCTGATAGGTATACATGGGTGTCACCCTATTTTTAATAGGACTGAACCCATGTAGGAGTGGAGACTCCACTTTCAGTGGTATCAGAGCCAGGTTCATGTTTAAACTTTTATGTTTTAATTCTTGTAATTAAATCTGAAATCATGAGCATGCTTAGATTAGATCTAAAGTATTTTTTATGATTGATTTAATTGCTGATTATGCATGATTAACTAGATCTGAAATTTTGAATGCATGTGATGCATGTTTGTGTTAAGATTTGTAACATAAATAAATCTGAAATCATAATATTGTTTAGATTAGATCTAAATAAAATTTATGATTCATATGATCTCTGATTTTAATGAACAAATCAGATCTGAAAATAAAAGTGAAAAAACAAATACATAAGATGTATGTTGTTTGTATTAATTCATGTTGTTATGTATATGTGATGCATGAACATTAAATATAATGACTTAAACATGAATTTAATCTGATTACATGTGATTAATTACAAAAACTCAGATCTGAAAATATGTTTTAAGAACTGAAAGATTATAATTAATATGTAATTAAAAAGAAATATGCAATGATCAAAACTTTCATAAGTCTAAACTTAATTGAGAATTAAGTGTTATGAAATAGAATTGTAACTCAATTAATTGACATTGCATAATTCTTTGGGCATATGGGTTAGCTTGAATCAAGTTTCTAGGATTGGGTTAGACCTAAGGTTAGAATCATACATGGACAAATAGAATTAATTGATCAAATCTAATTAAGTAGTAACTAGATTAGGTCAAGAAAATTCTAGATCAATTTACAATAGTTGTAGATGGATCAAGTCCATGTCTTTGATTAGACCAAGATGGAACTTGATTTAGGCTCAGAGGTGTAGCCCGAGTCATTTGAGTAATCAAATCGAAATTGATTAACCAGTCGGTGTCTAAGGTAAGTTTGGCAGTTTTGACCGGTGGTTTTTAATTGGGAGCTACTCGCACTGATTCGTCTTTGCCGAGTTAATGGCATATCCCTTCCACCGATCTCACTTACCTGGCCGACATGGTCAATCACATTTTGATTGGATCACTTAATGATTCGAGTTAGCCCATGCCTATAAGGAAAATCAGTTTGACTGATTTAGGTGTCTCCTTAACCGGTTTGAGTCTAATCTGATTTGGTGAAGTCAGTGGGAGAAATTAGACTAACCGGATCTTCTCATCTATCCTAATTATGAAATCCTCTAAAATTATTAGGTCCTTAAAATGAAATGGTTATGGGGATAACTAGGTCATAGCCTCCCATTAAGTTGGGTGATAATGGGTCCAATGTTTTGATAATTATTGGAGGCGCGACACGCCTGATACTTATCAAGCATTGGAATTGTCATTCAATATATGATGAGTTAAGTGTACCTTCAATAGGCGGTCAGGTGAGCCGAGCCACACTCGGGCTTGGTCGTCTATTAGTTGATTAGACTTAACCCTATCATTTAATGGTTGGACCTGACTAGGGTATTCGGTGGAGGCGCCACACGCCTGCCGAAGAACCTAGGGCAAAATTATCACTAGAAGTTGCTTGGTGAAGCAACTGGTTTAGAACCTACCAATAGGTGCATATGGGTTAGCCGAGCCACACTCGGGCCTATATGCGATCTATTGGGTTCTAGTGCCCACTAAAGAATTAGGAGTAATTTTTCGAATTGGAGGTAGAGGCTACCAATTTGTATAAAATAGTGGGAGTATCTTTAGACTAAAGTCCAAGTCTACTGTGTTTAGTCAATTCATATACTAATAGCCAAATTTTCTTTTATGTAGAAATGGCCACAAGTTTGTCACTTCGCTCATTATTGGATAATGACAAGTTGACTAGTCCCAACTTCAATAATTGGTATAGAAAGCTGAAAACTCAGCATAGTCAGACCAAAAGGATTAAGGATGACCAAAGTCAGGCAGAATGCTTCTATTGTAAGAAGCAGGGGCATTGGAAGAGAAATTGTCCTCAGTACCTTACCTCACTTGACCCGAACAGGCTAAGCAAGAGAAAAGGGCAATCAGTTGCTGATCAAGGTATTTATATGATAACACCTTGTAATTTCTCTATATGTGATAATTCAACCTGGGTATTAGATACTGGAAGTCCGTTTAATATATGCAATTCATTGCAAGGACTTCAGGTCAATGAGAGATTTGAAAATAGCGAGAGATTCCTGAATGTTGGAGATGGAAGATCTGTTCCAGTTCTAGCTTTAGGAAATCTCAAACTTGTTTTCAATTCTCATGTAGTTGTCTTGAGTGATTGTCACTATTGTCCTGCATTCTTATTGAATGTAATTTCCGTAGGCCTTTTGGCCATGAACGGTTATGAAATTTCAATAAAGAAATATTCTTGTGATATCATTATGAATGGTGTTACTGTAATGAATGGACAATTGAGCAATGGCATCTACTTGTTATCACAACCTGTTAATGTAATGTACACGTCAAGTAAGCGTCCTAGAATAGATAATGTCACGGATGTCTACCTTTGGCATCATAGGCTAGGTCATATTAACAAGAACAGGATGAACAGGTTAAGTAAAGAGGGAATCCTCAATGTTAATGATTGTGAATCATTGACAACCTGTGAGTCATGTCTTCTTGGTAAGATGACCAAATCACCTTTTACCGAAAAGGTGAACGAGCCAGTGATTTATTGACCCTTGTACATTCTGATGTATGTGGGCCAATAAGCACAGATGCTAGAGGTGGGTATTCATATTTCATTACGTTTACAGACGACCTTTCTAGGTATGGTTATGTCTATTTAATGAGACATAAATCTGAAGCATTTGAAATGTTCAAATTGTATCGTAATGAAGTAGAAAAACAAACTGGAAAGAGTATTAAAACTCTTCGATCAAATCGAGGAGGCGAATACCTTTCCAATGAGTTTTTGACATATTTAGGAGAGAATGGGATTCTCTCCCAATGGACTCCTCCTGGTACACCACAGTATAACGGTGTATCAGAAAGAAGAAATCGAACTCTGTTAGACATGGTTCGATCCATGATGGGGTTTGCAAGTCTGCCCATATCCTTTTGGGGATATGCACTTGAGTCAGCCTGCTACATTCTAAATAAGGTTCCAAGTAAGTCTGTAAATAAAACACCACATGAGATGTGGACTGGTCGTAAGCCAATGCGGTCTCACCTTAGGGTTTGGGGGTGTCCAGCATATGTCAAACGTTTGAAGACAGACAAACTTGAACCCAAGTCTGACAAATGTTTCTTTGTTGGTTATCCTAAAGAAACTAAAGGATATTACTTCTACTTTGCTGAAGAACAAAAGTTATTCGTAAGCAATAGAGCTGTTTTCTTAGAGAAAGAATTCCTTAGTGAAGGAACTAAAAGCTCTAATGTTGAGCTTAGGAAAGTTCAACATGTAGAAGATCCGACACCATCTACTGAACTAGTTGAGTCAGATTTGATTAGATCAGATCCAGAACCCATCTTAGATGCACCATTAAGGCGATCAGGTAGAGTACCACGTCAGCCGGACAGATACTACGGTTTCTTGGTCCAGGACGGGGATTCTGTCGAACTTGATGAAAACAATGAGGATCCGATCACCTATATGGATGCTATGCAGAGGCATGACTCTGATGCATGGCTTGGAGCCATGCAATCCGAAATGGAATCCATGAAGGTCAATGATGTATGGACATTAGTTGACCCACCCGAAGGGATTAAACCCATAGGGTGTAAGTGGATTTTCAAAAGAAAACGGGGCGCAGACGGAAAAGTAGAGACCTATAAAGCCCGTCTGGTTGCCAAGGGATATCGTCAACGTTATGGTATTGACTATGACGAGACGTTTTCTCCTGTGGCAATGCTCAAATCCATTCGGATTATGCTTGCGATAGCAGCACACTTAGATTATGAAATCTGGCAGATGGATGTTAAAACCGCTTTTCTAAATGGAGATTTAGAAGAAGAGGTGTATATGATGCAACCTGAAGGTTTTATATCTGCAGATGAGTCTAAGGTGTGCAAGCTTCAAAAATCCATTTATGGATTAAAGCAAGCTTCACGGAGTTGGAACATACGATTTGATAAGGTGATCAAATCATATGGCTTCATTAAGAATGAAGAGGAACCTTGCATTTATAAATGGGCAAATGGTTCAGTTATTATATTTCTTGTTTTGTATGTGGATGACATTCTTTTAATCGGGAATGACATTCCTGCATTACAAGGAATAAAGGTTTGGCTATCATCTCAATTTGCCATGAAGGATTTGGGAGAAGCATCTTACATCCTAGGGATGAAGATCTATAGAGATAGATCTAGAAGATTGCTTGGATTATCCCAATCCACATACATTGATACTATACTGAAAAGGTTCAGTATGATTAATTCCAAGAAAGGCTATCTTCCAATGGGCCATGGAATTAACCTCTCTAAAAGGGATTGTCCGACAACCTCTCGAGAAAGAGAGACTATGGATAGAATTCCATATGCTTCGGCAGTGGGATCTATAATGTATGCCATGACATGTACTAGACCAGACGTGGCATACTCACTAGGAGTAGTGAGTAGATACCAGTCTGATCCAGGTAGCAACCACTGGAAGGTTGTCAAAACCATCCTTAAGTATTTGAGAAATACTAAAGATCAGTGGCTTGTCTACAGTGATTCTGACTTAAAATTTGAGGGATATACCGATTCAAGTTTTCAGTCAGATCAAGATGATAGCAAGAGCGTGTCGGGATATATCTTCACTCTTAAGGGTGGGGCCATCTGCTGGAAGAGTTCCAAGCAGCATACAGTGGCAGATTCTACATGTGAAGCAGAATACATTGCAGCATCTGATGCAGCCAAGGAAGCCGTATGGTTGCGCAAGTTCATCACCGAGCTGGGAGTGGCACCTTCCATTGATGGTCCAGTTCCTATATTTTGTGATAACACTGGAGCCATAGCTCAGGCAAAGGAACCTAAAGCACATCAGCGGACCAAGCATATTCTGCGACGTTATCACCTGGTTCGAGAGATTATAGAACGAGGTGATATTGATCTTCAGAAGATTGACACAAAAGAAAATCTGGCTGACCCATTTACCAAAGTCCTCGGCATCAAAGAGTTCAACGAACACAAGTCGAAGATGGGTATTAGATACTGTGCCGATTGGCTTTAGGCTAAGTGGGAGTTGTTGGGAATTGTATCCTAAATGTCAATCGTCAGCATATTGATGATTGAATATTGTAAATAAATTGACAAATTAATAAAGTATTATTTGGCATTATTCATCATTTCATCTTCAAATGAACTCTTATATGATGAAGTCCTTAGGACTTATGTTATGATAAAGGAGGATTTATCTTTGAGTCCTTAAACTTGTTCGCGACCAAATGATATGTTGTTACTAGGACGACAACATTATCGAGATTAGGTCGTTGTGTGACATATACGTTGGTTGTCCTCTTAACCAAAGAGTGTGGAGACACTGGTATGCCATACAAGTGAAGTGTAGGAGTACATTTCACTGAACGTGACCAATTCCGGAACGCTCTACTGTCGAGAGATGTTCCGAGTGGATATGGGTATAAGTTTGGCCCTCTGACCTGAGATCGCAACCTGTGACTAGCAAGCAACTCACTGTACTTTGGTACCGGACTACCTGAATTTCTAATTCAGTGACGGAAGGTCACTGGGTGCAATCAAGTACTTGCGTAGTCAGTTGTGAGTCGAGATGGAATTGACCCCTCCTGCAAACAGGAGATAATGTCTTGTGATTAATTTAGCAAAACCTTGGCCAGGGTAATCTCAGTGAGGAGTCACGGGATATCTAAAGTTAATCACATAATGGATGTACTAATTATAGGGTTGACAGTGAGCTCTAAGTCATCCTGGCATTAGGAGTCAAAGGGATTGAATTATACAGTAACCATAGTTCAGGGTTCCAGAATATTTGCTTCGCATATATTCGGCCTATTCGGACGTCGGGTACCATTGCTAGATGGTCACATCGATTAGTGTAGGAAGTCGTTCCTATACTACCGGCTTAGGTTCGAACCTATGAGGTCACACGCATAGAAGATTCCTGATTGATCAAGAAGGCTGATGAATGATTAAGAATCATTCAGGGGTAATTTGGTCAATTCGATTGGCAAATTATCTTATAAAATAATTAAAGTAATTATCGAAGGATTAATTAGTAATTAGATTGCTAATTAACTCAATTGGATTGAGTAATTAGACTAAGGATGAGCCAAATTGAATTAGATTCAATTCTGGGCTCAATCAGGGTTTTTGACCTGATTGGATTAGGTCTGAATCTAGAGGACTTAGGTTGACCAAATTAAATTAGATTAAATTTGTGCTTAATTAGGGATTGACCTAATTGGATTAGGTTCAACCCATGGTAATTGGATCATTCTAATTGTTAGAATTTAATTAAATTAAATGGATTTGATCTGAAACTGTTTGGATTTTGAAATCCACTTGTCACATATCCATGCATGGCGCCATAAATTGATTTTTAATATGATTAAAAATTAATTTAATTTTTTTAATGGTGCCATGGGACACTTGGCAACATCAGGGACCTCTTTCATCATTAGATGGGTCGAAATGGAGAGATAAATTCATGAAAAGAATTGGATAAGATCAAATTCTCTCTCTTCATGACATATGCCATCCTTATCTTTATCTCACTTCTAATTAAGGTTGAATTTCGAATTTAATCACCACAAAATCACCACGTGACCCTCTAATCTGATTAGGAGCATGGGAATTTCGAAATTGAAAGAGGGAAGTGGCAACATGATGAATGGTTTAGATTAGATCAAGCTTCATCATGTAATGGCACATGAACTTGAATTTTGAATTCAAAATTCAAAACCCCACAAAATCCTCCACAAATATGGGATGGTTGGCATGAAGTTAGGTAGGAGAGCAACATTAAAAGGACCTCCATCATCTGGTGGTCGAATTCAAGGAAAAAAGAGAGAAAAAGAAGAAAAAAAAAGGGAAAAGAAAAGAGAGGAACCCTAGTTCATGCATGGAAAAATTCTGCATTCAATCTAGCTGACTTCTTCCTCCTCTAAGTCCATCGCGCCATTAGTGTTAGGGGTCCCTGATAAGAGTCTTTAGATCAGATCTAAGTCCTCTTCAATCCCTTTAAACCTTTCCTCCAAGTTCTTCCAAGAAGGCGGATCAAAAGTTGATAGCGTTTGGAAGATCAAATTTCAGCCTCAAGAAATTCTGCGCAAGCTAGCACTTCCGCAGGATTGGATCTCTTCAGAAACTTCGCGTGGACTTCTCGTAGAGGCCATTCGTGTGCGTGGCTGCGAAGTCGAGGATCAGATCCACAAGTTTCATCCATCAGAAAAGGTATTAATCCTACATTAATCTTTTATTATGGTGTCAAGATCTAGGTCTGATTCCCCGAGGTTTTACCCTCTTTTGGGGCTCCTCACGGAGATATCTCCAGAATCCATTCAATGAATATTCGGAGATTAATCGGAATAGAGTTCTTAAGTTTCAGATCTGATAGTTAATCATGCATGAAAGTTTTAGCATAATTGTTTAAACGATTCCGGCATAATCCTATGTGTTCTTAATGTGTTGATTTCTAGATTTGATCTTGTAAGCATGCATGAATTAAATTGTTTGATTCAATTTTTCCGCTGCGTTTTAAAACTTAAAAAGAACTACGTATGGCTTGATCCCCCTTATGAAGGGGTACGTAGGCAACCCGATCAGGTTCAGCCATGGTTTTGAAAAAAAAAAAAATCAGCATGCTTAACACCGAAGAACCTAGGATTCACTTTCAAGAAGACAGCTTGGCGAACCACTATCTTGAAGCTTGCTTCAGCCCATACAAAGATTTGTGTAAATGGCAAACCATCTTCTTCCCCTTCTCCCCCTGAAGTTCATATCCTGGAGGCAAATTCATGTATACTTCTTCAGTCAAATCTCCATGTAAGAACGCATTATTTACATCAAGTTGAGATAAATGCCAATTCTTAGTTGCTGCAATTGCTAATAATGTTTTGATCGTGACCATTTTAGCAACTGGGGAGAAGGTATCAAGGTAATCCAAACCGGCTTGTTGAGTGTAACCCTTTGCAACCAGCCTTGCTTTCTTCCTTTCTTCAGTCCCATCTGCCTTAAACTTTGTTTTGTAGATCCATTTGCAATCTACTGCTTTCTTTTCTTTAGGCAAAGGAGTTATAGTCCAAGTATGATTATCATTAAGTGCCTTCAGCTCAGCTTCCATTGCATCACACCATGCAGGGGACTTAAATGCTTCAAAATGGTTCTTTGGATCAGTTGCAGAAGAAATAGACAAACTGAAAGCTCGGTGTGAAGAAGAAAATCTGTTGTAGTCCAGAAAGGCTGAGATATCATAAGGCTGTCCTGACTTGATATGGGACTCTTGCTGACCATGGAGTGAGTGAAACAGAGGAGTTGCTGATGCCAAACTGCAGTGATACTCCTTCAAATATGCAGGAGATTGCTTGACTCTAAGAGATCGTCTAAGTTGTCGGGTAGATAAAGGAAGAGGTGATGGTGCTGCTTCTGAAATCAATGTGGGATTGAGCCTAGAGGACCTTCTAAGAGGGTGATTTTGAAGAGAAACAGTTGGTGACTTTGATGTGAAAGGGGGTGAAAAAGAAGGAGTGAAATGGACCTGATTGTCAAGCGTGCCACTGGGCGTGCCGGTTGAAACAATAGGTTTAATATTAGGTGCAGAAAGAGTGTCTTGCAGCTTAGTTGAGTGTAGCTGATCATAGGTGATGACAGATGGGGAAAAAAATTTATCACAAGATTGAGAAGTAGAGTCTAATGCAGGGATAACAAGATGAGAATCATCACGTTGAAAGGAAAATATAAATTCATGAAATATGACATCCCTTGAAATGAAGACTCTTTTGGAATGAATGTCGTAAAGTTTATAGCCCTTTATGCCATGAGGATAACCAATGAAGACACATTGTGTGGCCCTTGGGTCAAATTTAGATCTAATTCTCTTTAAAGTTGAGGCATAACATAGACATCCAAACACCCTCAAATGATCATAAGAGGGTTTCGCACCAAACAAGACCTCATAGGGTGATAGGCCAGAAAGTTTTGGAGTCGGCAACCTATTGATAAGATACACTGCAGTTAGGATGCATTCCCCCCAGAAATTCAGAGGCAGATTTGCTTGAAACCTTAGTGCTCTTGCCACATTGAGAATATGTTGGTGTTTTCTCTCTACCACCCCATTCTGTTGTGTGCTCTTGCCACATTCAGAATATGTTGGTGTTTTCTCTCTACCACCCCATTCTGTTGAGGGGTGTCTACACAACTGAGTTGATGAATGATTCCCTTTGAAGCATAGAAATCTTTCATGTTGAATTCCCCACCATTGTCTGATCTAAGGACCTTTATCTTAGCTGAAAATTGAGTCTCAATTAAAGTGTAAAAGGACTAAATAATGTCCTTAGTTTAGGACTTGAATTGCATGAGATAAACCCAAGTGCTTCTACTATAGTCATCAACAATTGTGAGGAAGTATCTTGAACCATCGAGTGAAGCTGTGGAGAATGGACCCCATATATCACAATGAACTAACTCAAAAATTGAACTTGAGACACGGGAACTGTGAGCAAAACTCAACCTTTGTTGTTTAGCAAGTGGGCAAACTTGACAATGATTATTCAGACTAATGTCCATTTCAGATATAGATTTGTTTAAAAGACAAAGACGAGGGAAAGACAAATGGCCTAGTCTACGATGCCAAAGATCAAACTTATGAGCACTGTCAGTTGAATTTGCAGAGGAACACAATGAGGGAGATAGTGGAGGATTTATAGTACCAGCTGTAGCTTGTGTGTTATTTACTTGAAGATGATATAAACCATCCTCAAGCCTCCCCATTCCAATCGTCTTCCAGTTCAACAGGTCCTGTATGACACAGCATTTTGGTAGGAATATCAGGCAACAGTTATACGAGTTTATGAGCTTGCTGGCAGAAATAAGGTTGAATGAAAAATTTGGGATGCAAAGAACATCTCTTAAGGTGAGCAACTCGGAGATCTTCACTATTCCCACATGCATTGCAGATGTTCGTTCACCAGTAGGGAGTCTGATAGTAGTGTTTATACTTCCCGTAATTGTTGATAAGTGAGAAATGGAGCACACCATATGGTCTATAGCTCCAGTGTCTATAATCCAAGGAACATGGCATTGATTTGGAGCAATTGCAGTCATTGAGCAGATAGTATTACCTGAAAAATTTGGAATGGATGGTACTCGAATCCTATTTGTTGCCAGTTGTAGATTCCCAACCTGATTCACCGAAGGCTCTGGCACTTCCTTCGTGACGGAGGTCATCCCTTGAGATAGCAGTTGAGGTTGTAGGATCGAAAGAATCCTCTGACACTGATCCGGAGTGATCGTCAGTTTAGAGTAATCACATAGGATATCTGGAGTTACAACGCAGCTGGAAGCTTGGTTCACTGCAGAGACTTTGCCTTTTGTGAAATTAAAACCGGGCGGAAACCCATGAAGCTTATAACATTTATCCTTTGTGTGACCTTGTTTTCCACAATGACTGCAGATGGGTCTATCCTTCTTGCGAAGTTGACCCATGGTATTTTGTTTTTGAGGTTGCTTTTGATTGAGAAAGGAGTTGACCGACCTGTCATTAAAGTGGCTAACAAATGCAGCAGCTTCAGGATTTTGATTCATGGCAACCTCACGTTGTCTTTCCTCTTGAAGCACAAGAGCAAACACCCTGTTAACTGGTGGCAGAGGGTCCATTAAGAGGATTTGTCCACGAACATTCGAGTAGGAGTCATCCAATCCCATCAAGAATTGAATAACATATTCTTCAGATTGATATTCATTTGGCTGTCGGGGTCTGTAATTTGCCAACTCTTCCCAAAGTCCCTTCAAGCGGGTGAAGTAGGAGATCACACTTCCATGGTTTTGGGAGAGAGACGAGATTGTTTTCTGCAGTTGATAAATTCTTGGACCATTACTTTGACTGAATCTCTCTTTCAAGTCCAGCCAGATTTTCCTAGGTGTTTCCATGTATATTACGCTGGTGCTCATCTCCTTTGGGATCGAATTCAAAATCCATGTAGAAACTACTATATTACACCTCCTCCAGGCCACATGATGAGGGTGATTTTGTGGAGGTTGAGGAATGCTTCCATCGACAAACCCTTCTTTGTTCTTGACACTTAAGGCCATGAACATTGACCTGCTCCAAGTTGAGTAATTCTCCTCATTCAAGATCAAGGAGGTGAGTAACAAACCTGTGTTGTCACCGTAATGCAAATAATACGGGCTTGCCGGATCCTCGATCACACTCAAGGTTGGCGAAGGGGCTGAACCGGCATCGCTGCGAGTGGAAGCAGCCATGGAGGAACGATCTCAATTGCTCTGATACCATGTAAAGAAACAGGCAAGAAGGCTGTGGGAAAAACAGAGGAAGCTTGAGAAAGAACTCAAGACTTTATTAACTAACTTTCTTTCTTACATGATATGTCCTATTTATAACATTACATTGACGGAATAACCAACTAACAGATATGATAACTGATTAACTAAAAACAGGTACAACGGTTGAAGTAGTTATTCATGGTTCTTGAAGTTCTTGGACTGAGAGTGAAGTGTATCCGGAATACAGAAAGATAAGAAGCAGAGTGAGTTAAATTTGGTCCTCAATATAGTATGCCACTGGAGGATAAAGGAAGGCATTCTTTTGCGAGTAGTCTCATACCATCCGTACCTAAGATGATTGTCCTGGAGAGACCGAGAGCCAAATATGAGCCGGAGATCTCTTCTTGTAAGAAGAGACGATGGCAGGGAAGCGCTTGCTTGTAGGCGATCGCATAGCACTAATAGATGTCAAACATCTTTTCTTGCATCACATTTTGGCGATTGGTTTCTTGAGTTCAGAACAACAAAATGATGAAAACTTCCAATGGCAAGGAAGGAGACAATTTCTGAAAGAGAACCGATGAAGATCTATTGAAAGTCATCTTCAGCAGTTTTACCGTGGTGTCTTTTTGAATGAGGGAGGAGTGTAAAAGCTAGATTCTGAATACCGATGTAAATGTTCCGAGCAAAGTTAGTGATCAACTAGCAAGTAACCCGTGCAACGCAGCGGGCTCTAATTAAAGTGAATGTAAAAAATGACTGATAAAACACAATAATAATCAGAAAAATATTTTAATGTTTTTTTCTCTGAAAACTTAAGTAATAACTTTTTTCTCTAGGAATTTACCTTCATTCTATTTCTCCTCCCTGGAAACAAATAATCGTTCAATGCAAAGTACGTGGTACTTAACAATGGTGCAATAAACAACTACATACTTAAGGTATAAGACACTGAGCAGCATCCCTATCTAGAACTTCTAGAGTGCAACTCTCTCCAAAGAAGTGCAGAAACGAAGCCGGTTTGCAAGATTGCAAGTATAGTCTCACGAGTTCATGCATACACGGAGAGAGAGGGAGATCGGGGTTTGGTGGTGGCAAATAATGATTAGATACAATCTTAACCAACAAAACCTATTCACCTATATGGTATCTACCTCAACAATTGATTGTATATTCCCTAAAGCTGAAATTACTTCAGATCCACTTTCAACTTCACATCAACCTTGCATGAATTTGTGCTGAGGTTTTGTCAAGCAGAATGTCAATTAGCAAGTTGTCAAACCTACCAACCCTTTCATTATTAAAAATTTCCATCCAAATAAAAGGATAATAACAATAGCGATGAAGAACATTTGGAAAAAATCTCATTAACAGTACATTATCCTGCAATTCTGGAGGAAGAGATGAGCAAAATTTATATTGTATTGAACAATAGATGGTTCACAAAATGATGATAAGTTTGTTTGAAAGGATCATTGCATGAAAAGGCTGCTATTATATCTAAATGTGGATGATAACTAGATACAAAAGCTGATTTTTTTTTGCAAAAACAGGACTCCAACTAGCACATTTTTTTTGCACGTGGAAAGCTCTATTTGAATTTTTTTAATAGTTTGCTTGAGGAGAGTAAAAAGAATTTAATTTAAATAGTGAAAAGTGATTAATAAATGAGATAAGTATGCAATAGGACTGTGTTAAGTATATTTCTAATATACTCTCCTTGATTTGCAAACTTAAGAAGCATTATTAGCTAAAGATAAATTATCTTGAACAGGCCTTCTTTGCGGGTGGTGATGTGAATTGCTTTTTGTCAAGGACAACAGAGTAGCAGCTGGTGGTCGCCGTATGCCAGAATTTACCATTGTTGGGGCAGAGCTCCGGGCAGCATGGGAGGGCTTATCTTATGCGAGGCAGATACTTAATGCTGAGCGGGTGCATCTGGAGGGGGATTCATCAGTGGTGATCGACTGGATACGAGGAGTGGATAGGTATAGCGATGGTCATCCCCTCATCCGCGAGACCCGCAGACTGGCTCAGGAGATGGACGATTTTCAGGCAGCACGTGTTCAGGAAGATAAACCGGCCTACAGACTAGGCCGCCTCCTTTGTTGCCCGGCATGCCGGGAAGGTCCTTTGGTCTTCAGCAGTAGATGCTCCCTCCTCTCTATGTTTTTTACTTTCTCGCGATTTGGCAGGATATACTCACATTAAAGCTTTATAAATTGCCGTTTTTACCAGGAAAAAAAAGGGACAACAAAGTTCATAGGTGATGACGATGCGATAGTAGAGCCGTAATTGGCCAAAGGGGCTTCGTAGAGAAATGTATAAATTAAATTATATAGAATATTAGATAATGTACAAAATACTGATAAGTTCATTTGAGTATCTAGATAAAGAAATTATCTTCTGTTGAAAAAATAGAACAAAAATTAATGCATTTTTTTGGACACAAATAAACCTTAAAAATAATACCAAAGGTTAAAAACAACGGCAAATAAATATATCACATACAGTTAACCCCTACATATCCAACGATCACAACAACAATAACAAACGATTAGAATATTTACAATAATAACTATCATGCTCCAAACCCATCACGTGGGTCGACTATGTAACACGGCCACATAATCCCTAAAGCAAATCTCTAGAGATCATGTAAGGCCTAAGATGAACAATATCCATATAATACCAGTAAGAATCAAATCAATCTAATAAAACCACTAACATTAAATAATCAACTAGTTCAATTAAAAAGTTTCAAATATCCATCAGCATCAGTAAATAAAAGAGATAGCTAGCTAACTAACTTCTAACTGTGCATACTCCTCATTCCTCTCATTCGAAACTGTGCCTTCTGTGACTCTAAAAAAAATGCAATAAAGGATATGAGATTTTCCAACCTAGTAAGAATTCTGAACTGCTTCATATAAGCCCTCATTATTATCTTACCAAAGAAGCAAAAATATACAAATATGTATACGTATATCAAATTTAACTAATTGTTCAACAACAATTTCTTATGTCATGTCATCTATTACTCATTAATTTGATTTTCAAATTTCATAGCAATATTATTCTTGCTTTGGACTAACCAGAATCATGATCTAGTTAAGATTGCTAAACTAAATTCTGTGCATAAGCTCGTGGAGGCTATCCGTCTGTAAGGTCGTGGAGGCTATCCTGTGCATAAGCTCATGGAAGCTATCCCACTACAAAGTTGCTCCAAATAATATCTTATCCATCTGATTTACATGTTACTCTTGTCAAATCAATTTCCACTTATAAATTACATTTCTCTCAAATTCAAGGTATCATTATTCACATAATCATGTTTTCATTATATGATACATATAATAACCATACAGGTATATTTGTACTGAAAATTATATAAAATATACCATCACATGCCAAGCTAAAACTATCGATGTTAGACTTATGATGCAAATCGGGTAAGACAAATCAATAAACACACACACACACACACACATATATATATATATATTGGTGACCAAGTACAAAGATCCTTAATTCTTTCGAACACTAACTAAGTATAACAACTATTGACCCACTTCACGATCTATGAGTTGAGGTATAGAGTACCCTAATCAAATCTATCTTGCGCATATAACTCTCTCTCTCTCCAGAAACAAACTCGATTATCAAAAAAATATCAAATAGTGGACTAGAAAACTAGACTACCTAACGATGTGCACTAGGGGTCCATCAATAGGTCCATTCAGTCCCTTCAACCAATTTTCCAAGTCAATTAGAGAGACAACAAGGGATAGAAAGAAAATAATTATATATATAGAGAGAGGGTAGAGAGAAGCAAGAGAAGGAAGAGAAGAGAGGGAAGAAGAGAGAAACCTCTCTCTCTTCTCTCTTCATGAATGGGGAAGTTCATCTTCCCCTTCCCCCTTCAGTAAGTAACAGGGGCAGCCATGGTGGCTAGCCCTAACGACGATAGCCACCGCCGGTCAGCCATAATCTTTGCCGGTGCCCGTGATCGGCCGAAGCAAAAAAGAAGAAAGGAAGAAGAAGAAGTTGACACCAATCAAACCATCAGATACGCCATAACTGCAGTTGTTTTCCTAGTGCACCACCACAAATTTTAGGGGTCCCCACGGGCGGCAAGGCTCGGCCAAATCTGGCGGCCGTCAATGACGAGCATGGAAGAAGAGATCGAAACAGGGCACCCCTATTTTGGACAGTTTTTCCTTGATTTTCTAGCCCAAATCAAGGAAAAACACAATTAAAACACCAAGAAAGGAAGAGAACACAACGTAGATCACTCACATTGGTTCGGTGAGGTGGTCCGGCGGCCCTTTTCGGTGAAAAATCGAGGGAGAAACTTGGGGACAATAGCTTTAAACTGGTGGCGTGCTTCGAGGGTTTTACGATGGGTTCAATAAAGGAGAAGAAGGCCATATGTGGATGAGATCCCAATCTTATCCGGCCAACGGTTGGATCACCCCAAACTCTCGGAGTCCGACACGATTGAGGAGGTATGGAGTCTTCTTCTCCACCTCCCACAATCGGTTGACCACGATTAACCCTCAATGGGCCCGCCTCTTCAGGCCGGCCCATTAGCCTAGAGGAGTTGGTTGATTACAATAATAACTATATATGCCCAACTCCAAAAGTGTGGGTGGATACCCTAATTTCATCATGATGTCATATTCTTTAAATGAACTCACCTAAACCTAGTCGCTACCATTTGCAGGAGGTTCATACCCAATGGATGCCACACAAATAGTGCTTGATTAGGAGCTTAGCCCTCAGGCTCTAGGCACCTTCTCCCACTTTCTTCCTGATCAATTCTTAACACCACCAACAACAACATAGACAACCATATAACATGAAATATGTGATCTAGTTAGTTCGAAAGAAAGATAAAATAAAATAAAATATAATATAGAAATTAGTATAGTAATATATTAATAGCATAGGATTTTAAAATTCATTAAGAGGCAAAACCTTCCCTTTCCCATCATCTTTGTTTATTTGTTAAAGAATAAACGATTCCTAGCTTATAGTTATTGTTAGCACCATTAATCATCTCCAACATCTACTTTCTTAAAAAGTCTAATATCTATCAAAAATATAAAATTTAATTAAAATTACTATGATACCATGAGTCAATAATTAGATGCATTTGGTTTCATTTCTCCAGCAAACTAAAAGCTTTAAAAGCAGTAATATATTCTTGAAACATAATAAAGAGGTAATTAAAAAAAATGATGATGAGATTCACACTCTTACCTATTGAATGCGATCGATGTCTGTAAGGCCTCGCTATTTGGCCCAGCCCATCTCTGAAATAGGCCCAAGACACCTCACGTACGATGCACGTGAGGGAGGTGGGAGGAAGACTCCAGGTGGGACTCCCCTTCGTCCCCGATTGCATCGGAGTCTTCCTCCTCCTTGATCGCGCCAGAAACCAGGGTTTGAGGGAGATCCAAACAATGGCAAAATCGAGCATTTTCATCTATTTAAGGTTCCTCATCTCCTCCAACGAACTCCACCACCGGAATCACCAAAAATCACCGCCGATTTTAAGCTCCTCTTCTGGATTTTTCTTCCTCGATTCGTTGTTGGAAGAGCCACTAGACCGAGGTAAGTGTTCCTTATCTTGTTCTCCTTTCTTTCCTAGTGTTTTAGAAGTCTGTTGCCTTGACTTGCATTGGTGAATCACTGGAATCTTATCCAAATTGGGGTGCCCTATTCTAGCTCCTTTCATGATGTTTTCTTTTCAAATAAATATTTTTGTCAGGGTTGCCCCATTGCTGAACCAACAATATTGTCTTTTCCTTTAAGATCAATTTCATTTGTTGCTCCATTTGAATTAATCCATATTAACATTTGGGGTGCTTATCATTTTAAATCTCATTGTGGTGCATCTTACTTCCTTTCTTTAGTTGATGATTTTTTCTGTGCTACATGGGTTTATCTAATGCAATTTAAATCTCAATCTCGGTATTATATCCAAAGTCATCTCACTTGTTAAAACTCAATATAACACCCATATTAAAAGAATAAGGGCTGACAATGGTCTCAAATTTTTTCATAATGAACTTCAACATTTTCTACATCTTGAAGTCATTATTCATGAACATAATTGTGTTGGGACCCCCCAACAACATGGGGTTTACTTGAAGTTGCTCATGCCTTGCGATTTTAGGCCTACCTTCCTCTTGATTTTTTGGGGGAATGTGTTCTTAGAACAGCTTACTTGGTTAATCGTATTCCCTCTCCTATTTTGTCCAATCGTTCTCTATATGAAATGTTGTTTGATACTCGATCTAGTTATGCTCACCTTAGGGTCATTGGTTGCCTATGTTTTGTCTCTAACATTCATACAAAACATAAATTTGAAGCTCGTGCTACTTTTGGTATTTTTGTGGGTTATCCTTTTGGACAAAAAAGCTATCATATATATGACATCAACACAAAACAAATATTCACAAGTAGAGATGTTCATTTGTTTGAATTTTTTTTTCCCTTTTCAACACATTCCACCAAGTTCCTGTCCTCCTAACCTACTCCTTTTTTCTACAAATGATATCTCTCTTGGCTCTACTTTTTCTTTACCAATACCACCTATCCAACCAATTGTTCCACACAAGAGCACGACTTCATCCTCTAACCATGTGTTTTCTTCCACATTCTGTTCGTCCGATTCCTATTTACCTAAAAATATGCTAAACAGATCGTTGTTAGAACCGACAAACAAAGTTTAAATTTAATTTACTCTTACCTGTTCTACTCGAAGAATAGTGGTCGTAAGAGGTCGATCCACAGGGAGGCGATTGGAGTTGCATAAAAATTAAAACGTTCACTCGGATTTTAAATCGATTTTTGAATGGTAGAATAAAAACATTACTTTGAGGATGTTAAATGATTCTCTAGTCTATCAGAGAATGTTTTCCATTTGAAAATAACGAAAAGACAGATACTTGGAATCGAAGAACATTTATAAATTTAATAAAATATTTAACTATTCAAAGGAAAATTTTGGCATGGATGAAAACAATACTTAGGAAGATTGAAGCCTGGAACATAGACTGAATGAAAGAAAGTTTCATATATTGCAACTAAAACAAGAATTCTAGAATGCATAAAATAAACTGCAGGAATTAAACTTAACTTAAAACATGAATTGCATAAAAAAAAATTAATGGATTGCATAAAAGAACAATTACAAAAGTAAAATGAAGATTGGAAGCCTAATGCTTCCTCCTTCTACAAAATAAAATATAAAGAAAACAAAGGAAGAAAAATAAATCACTTCTCTTCTCCCTCTCTCTCCCACGGTGGACCTTCAACATAAAATAATTAATACTTTATCTTTCTTCTTCCCCAAAAACAGAGCTTCCTCTATTTTTTTCTTTCTCACTTGAACCAGCCGATGGCCTCCTCCCTATTCCTTCTTGAACCAGCCCGCACCGAGCTGAGAGCTCTCTCCCCCTCCCCTCCTTCTTCTTCCGATGGCCACCCTATTTATAGGCAAGTGAGGATGCTTGGGATTCCGGAAGGGGCGTACTCGGAGGCTTGACTGCGGCACGATCCATGGAGCTCGGGTGCGATGATGGGAGGAGCGGATCCATGGGAGAGGGGCTGAGACCTTTGATTCGGATGAAGGTCTGGCCGCGGGATCTCGGGAAGACACCATTCACGGACGCGTGATGTTGGGATGGAGTTCCGGGATGGAAGAAGAAGGCAGGCGATCAATGGGGCTTCACGAGCAGCGGAGGAGCTGAGAGCGTGATCGACGGAGCTTGATGCTGATCGCGGGATCAATGGGTGCTAATCCGGAAGCATGATGCGGGAGCTTGATCCGTGGAGGGGGTGATTCACGGGAAGAAGATGAATACGGACGGGATCTTGGGCTGCTTCACAGGCTGCTGGCAGTGGGATTGCTTGGATGCTGTGAGGAGGTGATGACCCGTGGGCTGGTGGGAGGAGCCGATCACAGCCACGGTGGAAGCTTGGATCACGGCTTGACTTCGGAAGGGAGGAGACGCGCTGAAGATGGAAGATGCCACGGGATGATTCGGGCATTGATCATGAAAGATGCTTGATGGGCGTTGGTAGATCACTGGAAATCACGCTTGCTCGGATGCGGTTGGGATGCTGGCAGCGCGTGAAGAACGCGGGCGTTGCTGGCGCGGCTGAAGAAGCTGGGAGGAAGACGTGGAGGAAGGGATTGGTGGAAATGGAAAAAGCTGGGGATGTGGCCTTCCTTCTTTGGCCGTGGGATGGTTCGGAATGGAGCTTGCCGCAATGTGTGATACGCTGGGATGGGGAGCTGTTTCTGCATCACGGGCGAAAGAAATGGGAGCAGGGGATCATGGAATGGGCTGTTGCTGGGATGCACAATCTTCGTTCGATACGGCTCTGAGATGGGGCTGGCATGTTGATCACGGACTCAGGGCCGCGAGATCTGATCTGGAAGACGGACGGCCATGATGATGACGTGATCCGTGGGATCCTAGGAGGACTTGTTGAAGATGCGGACGGAATGGATTTATTTGGGATGTTGATGATTGGCTGGATGGTTGAGATTTCATGCTTGCATGGCAGCTGGAAAATTTGTTGAGCTCGGGCTGCCGGGCATTGGGCTTAAACCCAATGTTACTGGGTCTCTTGGATTCCTTGCACTCAAACACAAATACAACGTTAATTAATTAATTTTATCATTAAAGATTAACTATAATACTAATTAAGATGGTACATCGATTGCACTTTTGTGCTCTCATCACACCCCCCCAACTAGCTTATTGCTAGTCTCTAGCAATTTAGTACGAAAATGATAAAATAAGAGTACAAAAGTGTTATTTATTATATAAATATACTAAGATAAATACTCACTTTCGTAGAGCATTACGATTGCACTTAGCACGTGCAACAAGCCGTTAAACTCTTAGGTTACCCTAGTGGACGAGTGTTGTCTCGTGAAGTTTTGCAGAGAAGTTACCCACAAACTTCATTAGTCAGGGATTTCGAATTTTTAACTCAAAATTTGAACAAGTATTATTGTATGAACTTAGAATTGCAAGAACAATAAAGACTTATTGCTATCATATTTAAGCAGATTCTAACTCAAGTTTCATTACTCCCTATCTATATGCTAACAAGTCAAGAATGTAGTGAGGTGCAAGATAGTATCATATAAATAAGTGGCTTTCACTTACTTCCAACATGATCACTTCAATTTTCAAGACTTTCTAGAGTTAAATGGTAATGAACACCCTGAATTTATTTATTTATTTATTTATATTTTTTTATCAGACTGAATGCTAAGAAGAATGACTTGTGCAATATCTAGCCTTATTAAGCTTTCTAGCTGACCTATGTAGCGAGTGTTAGGCCAATGACTCCCGATCCAGATGGCTAGGGCACTAGGTGTAGAGACACCCTAACAGGCTTAATAACTCAAGTTAACTAGACTTCAAGGCCAAATTAGTCACTCAGAGTTTAATCTCAATCATCCTTACCTTTTTACGTGAACACTCGCTGCTTTCCAGGCAAGAGGCCCGGTTACTCAGTGAGAAGACTTAAATTAAACTCATTATTTTATTTTATTTTATCTCTTTTTTTTTTTGATTAGGGTGTTCATCACACATATAACTTTAAATTATCACGAAGATTAAAAGTATTCATATTAGTTGCAAGTATACATACCCCACTATTCATATGCTTATGTGTAGGTGCTAAATCATCTTGTATTATGTTAGCAGAAGATAGGTGGGACGAAAACTCAAGCTAGAACTGCTATCATATTTCTTAACTCAAAGCTATTGTCAAAGCAATTTCTAGTTTGTACAGCCAAAAAGATTCGAGTTTGAGTTAAAAATTTGAAATCCCTTTTTTTTAATTTTAATTTTAATTTTAATTTTTTTTTGCATAAAAAATCAAAAATATTCTCAACCCCATACCTAAATCTAACATTGTCCTCAACGTTAAAGAAAATTTAATGCAGTAATAGGACAGAGGAGAAGTTACCTGATATGGGTGGGTAAAGTGACAATTGGGGCCAAAAATCCCCAAACCTGCATGTTAGTAAATTTATATATATATATATTTTGTTATTATTTTTTAATATTTATATGTTGGGTTGTCTCCCAAGAGCGCTAAGTTTTATGTCTTCAGCCAGACAAAATGTAGATCCCCCTTTTTTTTCAACCATTATCTAAGAATGGTTTTGGAAGAGTCCGATGAAGAACAGTCGGCTGATGATGATCTATACTCATAAGGGGAACAGAACTAAGGGGCGCATGCTTGACCCCTTCCTCGGAATGGACAAGGTAAGCCTCTAAAGGATCCTTACTATATGTTTGTAAGAAAGTCTCCTGAACCAGACTTTCAATCATGTCAACTTCATTGATTTCTTCATCGCTTGGTGGTTGTTTACTTATATTGAAGACATTAAGCTCGACTTTCATGTTGCTAAAAGATAACTTCAGCATACCATTTCGACAGTTGATCACAACATTTGCTGTGGCTAGGAAAGGTCTACCTAAAATTATAGGTGTGTGACTGTCTGGATGTATTGCAGGTTCAGTCTCAAGGATAACGAAGTCCACAGGATAGTAAAACTCGTTTACTTTCACTATTACATCCTCTACAATCCCCTTGGGGTACTTCACTGTCCTATCTGCTAAGGAAAGGATAATATTTGTAGGCTTTAATTCTTCCAAACCTAACTTTTGGTACACATAGTAGGAAAGTAGGTTCACACTGGCTCCTAAATCTAATAGAGCTCTCTGGATGATCGTCTCTCCTATTTTTATTTCAATGGTTGGGCAACCAGGGTCTATGAATTTTGGGGCAATCTGTTGTTGAATGAGAGATGAGGCTCTTTATAAGAGTAGGCGTGGAGAGCTTTTTGCGGGGAAACTTGCAAGTCAAGTTTGGGGGGAGGCGGGCGTCGACCCAACCTTATGAGTATTCGGACTATAACAGTTCCGATGAACAGTCACTCACTTTTGACAGTTATACGATTCCAGAAGATGATCCAGAATTGGGTCAATCACGTTTATTAGAAGTTGACAATAGAGTGGTTGTACCAGCCAAAACTCATCTACGGCCAGGTAATAGGAATCCGTCGATCCAATGCCTTTATTCGACTGACTTTTCTTGCACACTTTGTCGCTTCGCTCGAGCAGAGAGGATCAAATCCGTTCGAAAAACACTTTTCGATCGGTTGGTCGCATTGCAAGAAAAGTCGCGCTTAAAGAAAGCTCCTACCGCGCCAAAGATGAGATCACTTTCAAGGAAAGAGATAACTTGAAAGACTTTCCAGCGCCCTTGGGAATACTACTGTAGAGAAGCAACGTGGGGGGTAAGACTAACCTGCGGGCAGTCCGTACTTTTTTAGTAGGCCAACCTAAGATTTGCACCGTGGTAACTCCGAGAACCACACTTCTCACTTACTCAATCACACCTCCTTTCATCACCCGGAATCCTATTGCTTCTGACCAGGCGGATATTCCTTAGAAGGAGGTGACCTGCACCAAGGCCAATGAGGAACCTCACAGGCATAGCCTCTCACTAAACAGACCTTTCTGAGCAGCTTTTACTCTCATAGCAAAGCAAGAAGCAATGCTTATCATACGTCATTCTTAAGATAAGGAAGGGAGGTCGGATACTTATATATTCTCTGTTTATTCATTGGCTTTAGCTTCAGATCAATAGGAATCGAAGCTATGTGATCGATCGAGCTACCCGCAGAGAATTCTTTAGTTAAGCTTGTCGGCAGGCAGGAACTTAATAAATAATGTGCTTCACGACCAAAATCATGTGATCCGGCTCTAAGGTCTCGGCTTAATCACCAGGAATGCCACCCTAAACAGCGAACCTTACCTTGTGTGAGCGATTTCACTTGCTTGCTAGAATAGAAGCACGAGCGGACCGCTTCCTCCAGTTAGGATGCTGTTACTGCAGGGCAGGGTGAAGGGGAGGGCTAGGACTCAGCGAAAAGAGTTGTTCTCGCTTGCCTTCAGCCAGCTTCAGACTTTAGTGGAAATTCATTCCCGTCTCGGATCTTAATCCTTAGGATTCATTCGGAGGATCCGGTGAAGCCTTTTAGTAGGGAATAATTCTAATTGAATTCCATAATCATCTGATTCATCATCTGCTATTTCTTCGTATACTTTTTTTTGTTAGGGCAATCCGTCCCACCATTCCCGATTCAAGCAAAAAGACCTCTCTAGTCTCCGATCGGGAGAAGGAATGCTAGTGCGCAAGCTCTTCTCAAAAAAAGAGAGGTTTTTTCCCTATAGCGCTAGCCAGCAAGCATTAGATGAAGCCGATTTTTTACATTTCGCATAGCCCTTCATCGACACGGGAAGAGAGCTTCAAGCAACCGGATTACCTTTCCTTAATGAAGGCAGTGAGCTCAGTAATTTGGCGACCCTTTTCTTTGACGCTGGGTAAGACTCTTCCTCATTCTGATTTTTGTTTTCGTATCACGGATGTTGGTTCGTGCTTTATGGCATTTCCACGAGCAAAAAAATCCAATCCCGCAAAGGATTGTTCATGGAACGACTATCGAGATTATTCGTACCATATTTCCAAGTATCATCCCGATGTTCATTGCTATACCATCGTTTGCTCTATTATACTCAATGGACGAGGTAGTAGTAGATCCAGCCATTACTATAAAAGCTATTGGACATCAATGGTATCGGAGTGCGCCTCTTAACGAGGGTGATTTAAGTGCAACGAAATGTACCGGTGGTTCGCGAAGCATCTGGCTTACCCTATTGTTGGGCTCTACCCGAAAGATGCCCTTTGCCCACAGAAATAAAGAGATCAGAACCCCATCCCAACCTTCCCCGAAAGCTACAAGCGGAAAGTGACAAGTCTTTTCTCCTTTAACAACGGTTTCAGTGAAAAGCTCCTCCTTGCTTGATCGGTACAAAAAGAGACCTTGCTTTAGCGCTCGAAAGAAGGGTTTCTCACAGCACCTGCGCCTAGAAGTCAGCAGCCCCTTCCTACCTTACTATGGTTTTCGTTACGACTTCCTTCTTCTGCCTTAACTGAGCTTGAGCTACCGCGTCTCCGCTACGCTTCGACTTGGTGCTCCCGAGAGTGATAGTTTTGATCAACCGCCGTAGGCTTACTTCCTTTCCTTTCGAACGACACCCACTTGTCCCCTTTGCCTTCCTAGCTTGGCTTGACTAATGGAACCCGCCGAGCTCCATGAAGGAAGTAGTTTATCTCTTTTTAGCAACGAAAGAGCTTTAGTAAGGAATTCAAGCCTCATTTATCGTTTGTAGGAAGAAAGAGCTTATAGGAAAAAGAGCAAAAAAATCATCCGAAGGACTAGACTAAGCTTCGCAAAAAAATCGTACTTATTGAGAAATGTAGCTCTGTAGCGGATCAAACATTTAATGAGAACTCTAGCTCTCATTATTAGATTAGACTAAAGCACGAAAGACTGTAACTGCAGGAGTTTACTACCGCTTCCCGTAACTGGCCTGACTGAAACTAGAAGTCCTTCCCGTAAAAGCAAGCATTCTCTTTTCAAAGTCACCATCGCCTGTAACCGAACTAACGCTATGAATTCTATGATCCGCCTGGAACTGCAAAACTACTCATGAATAGAACAATCAAAGAAGCGGCTAGATATAAGGCATGGTGCCTTACGCAAAGAAAAGTCAAAAAAGACGGTACGAATCTCCTTACGCGGAACAAGAACTCGGAAAAGTACTTTCTTTGGTCAAAGCCTACCTAACGAGATCGAAAGAAAAAAACTAGGATTTCGACGATTTTACGGAAAAGAACATGACTCTACCTTGACTATTCGGGGTAGAGTAGTCAAGGTAACCGCTTGCCCTAAACTTACTAGCTTAACTAGCCTAGCTAACAGAACCAGAAGGAGTTAATGAAAAGCAAAGTGCCCGCGCCCGAAATCTTTCGGGTAACACATGCCACCCGCTTGCTTCGCTTCGACGTTTGAATGCCCAAGGTTTAGAATCCATGTACAGTCCCAGTCACGAAGAAGCAGTCCCGTCCTCTCTTAATGATATATCTCTATCTGTCTCGCCTTATCCTGCAAACAGCTTATTGGACAAGGCAAGGAAAGCCTAAACCGTGCGTACCCCTTACTCGTACAAAAACTATTTCATTGGCTTAATGGCAGCAGTAAGAGCGCATTCCTTGTCCGATTCTTGACTATGGATTCATGTGTCAAACAGCTCCTTCTCGGCATCAAGACCGACCCGTCGAAAACAGCCTAACAAGGCAAGGCAAGAACAGTAGATATTCCTCCAACAGGGCATTCCAACAACATAGGCAATGTCGGGTCGTGTGATGGTTATATACACGTTAGTTACTCCCAACCATGCTGCTGAACTGAGACAATCTTCAATGAACTCGCCGTCCTCTGAAGTGAGTCTATGCCTCTGTTCTATAGGAGACTCACAAGGCGGCCTACAATGTTGAGACATGTATTTGTTTGAAAATTTTTTTTTATGTTTAGGGATTTTTTTTTATATATTGTTCCATTGTATACTTGTCGTACTGTCAATAGAGTACGCTTTTATTTACCCTTAAGATCCCTCTTTTTGGTAAGTAATGAATCTTCTCCCTCTGAACTCTGTTTTTTCTTCACATGGTATCAGAGCGATGATCGAACCCGGCCAGAATTATCTGCCGGATTGTTTCATCTTATCGCCGGAAAGCTGGTGGTCCTTCTCCCTAACCCTAATCGGGTCTTTCTCTTCTCTCTCACAGCTCTCTCTCTGTCTCGCGTGCAGCTCGTCGTCAGTCCGTCTCTCGCTCTCGCGCGCTCGCAGTCCGATGGTAGCCCATCAGCATTCCTCGCGGATTGGTCTACTGTTGAGTGAGAACCAGGGCGTTGAATCTCTTTTGCACTTTGATGTGAAAACATTATAGTACAAGTTGGATTGGATTTGACAACTACACTAAACCTATTGCTCGCCCCTTAGTGACTCCTTTCGTAAACTTCAGTCGTCTGAGCTCGTTTCGTAAACAAAACTCGCTTCTTTCTGGCGACACTCTTCTGGCGACTAGCTTCTCCAGTGGGTGGCTTGGTAAGCAAGCTACCTTCAGCATCGGTCAAATCCCTTAATAGGTCGGAATGGTGGGGAAGGGGGCCCTCCCTACTTCAATGGAAAAAGGGGAATCGCCGTTTCACAGCCGCCCCTCTACAAAATTTTGACCTATCTTTTCGCCTAACATGATCACGAACGAAGACAGAGAATTGCGTAGATAGGAGGAGGAAACGAACCAACCCGGGGCCCCCAACCAAAGGGGAATGAAATGGAGAAATGATCGGAACGATTGAGGAAAGAAAGAGAATGGTGGCCCCTTTCGCCCAGGGGACATCGTAGGAGAACAATATCGGGGACAGGCTTCGAAGGTTCTTCCATATTTAGATATAGAGATAGATTCTGATAGAGATCTAGATCTTTCTATAGATAGATGGACCCATTGAGAAATTTCTATTGATCCGGTTTCAAGATCGATGAACAAGAGAGATCCCAAAATATCCATGTGAAAAAAAAAGAGATGAATAGATAGGGCTGAGCCGATAGCTGGGCTGGGTACGATGATGGGCGAGAGAGGGAAAAAAAACCTTCGGGATGGATTGGGAAAAGTGACCTCCGACTCAGCCCACGACTTCCTTCCCTTCGCATAGCTCAGGTGACTCCGTTCCTTTTTCTTTAATGGAATTAATTCGCCCGACCACGACGAATCCTGCCCTCCTGTCTTTCTTTCTCATTGGACCACTGCCTGGGACGCCCCTATGCCTATGAATTCAATGATTTAAGGGCCCCGGGAGGAAACTTCGGAAAGAAACCCTACTGGTTGGTCTGGTTGTCCCCCCGGCGGTGGCCGGGCGGGCCTCGGTTCAATCTTGCCGATTCCACCTAGACATGGCTCAATAGAAGGGGTAAGGTCAAGTGTTCTTAAAAGAAAACTCTCAGTGAACTTCGGAGCATGGTCTTCAGTTAGGTCCTTTACGGACGACGAAAGCCTCTTGGCTATACTCTACTGTTCGCCTCCGGCGGTTCTTTCCTTTTGGCTCGGCGGAGCGGAGCTGGGTTCCATTGCACTCTGTAGGAAGTCCACGCAGCAAACCGAGGCCCTGCGTGCGCCGTACCGCCAACGAATAATAGGTACCCTCACCCCAGGCAGAGTTTGTGAGCCGTGTAATAGGCGACCATTTCGCGCGGTTCGGGGGGCACTTGAATAAGCCACCGGCGCCCGGCTGCGTCTTTACCCCTATCCAATTTTTGGGCCAATTCCCCCTTCGTACTACCAAAAAATGAGATTCTTGCCGAATCCGAGTTTGCTGCTCCAACCATTACAAAACTAATACCTATTCTGTTTAGTACTTCAGGTGCTTCTCTAGCGTATAATGTAAATCCCGTAGCGGATCAATTCCAACGAGCCTTTCAAACTAGTACTTTTTGTAATCGACTCTATTGCTTCTTCAATAAACGCTGGTTCTTCGATCAAGTTTTGAATGACTTTCTAGTCAGATCGTTCCTGCGTTTTGGATATTCAGTCTCATTCGAAGCTTTAGACAAGGGTGCTATTGAGATATTGGGCCCTTATGGTATCTCGTACATATTCCGACGATTGGCCGAGCGAATAAATCAACTTCAAAGTGGATCTGTTGTGCGAAGAGTGCGTTATGAACCATGGCCGCCTGCCTGCTTTGGTTGGTGGGGGCGGCTCCTCCGTTGTGGGTAAACGGGAAACCCGACTCTACGAACCCGAGGAAAGGCTGCACAGCTTCCGTAAGGGCGTTAAGACCGGAGCTTTTTGTAGTGCTAGCAGGAATGCAAGTGAATGAATCCCATCCCCTAGCGAGCTTTAAAATAAACGAGGGAAACAGCCCTTATTGAAGTAGGGCGCGCTACAGCAACACAGGACTTACGGGGTGGGGGCTTGCTGTCTACTTTGCGAGCCTTCACTGCCCTGTTCTGTAACTTCCCTTCTTTCGTCCGTCCACGAGGCAGTCAAAAGAAAGAGAGAAAGGGGCGGCTATAACGCAGGAGTCGTGGCGGTTGTATGCCACGAGGTCCCTATAGACAAGGGGACAAGTGAATCATCGCTTTTGGGCGCAGGCAGCCCTCTACCATCCATCCCATTGCATTCCTCTCGTAGAGTACTGTACCGTCTCAGACCAGATACATCTATGGAAAGAAAGGATTTATTATATAAGAATCTTCATTTTGATATTGATAGGGATCCCCATTCATTCCGTTATTCCCGTAACTATGGATTGATTGTCCCTACCTAACTACATGGTAGTGGTCTAGGGAGCGCAATTGCTAGAGCACGGGAGAATGAAGAGTAATGATTTAAGCAAGAGCAGCCGGACGGACTACTATAGTGAGTCTAGTGACTACTAAAGTCCTTTATTTCTTTGTAGTTATGTAATATTGTTTGGTATAGCAGCCTTTCCGAGCGAGCCTCTGGGATCTCCTGTAAACCCCCATGATGATGTGGTAAAGGGAGGATATTAGGGGAAGCAGTGAGTGGAGATTCACCTGCAGAGAGCCGGATGAGGGGAGACCCTCACGTCCGGTTCGGAGGGCGGGGATATCCCGACCCCACTATCATTATGCCTTTGCAATGTTACTTGGTTCAACTCCATTTGTGACCTTTTCTCGTATGTGGGACTCTCTATCTTCTTGGGTAGATTCTAGATCGTCTTTCATTTGGATAGTGAGTAGTTTTCTTAATAATAAGTCAAGTCAAGAATAATAATCGAACTGGAGGAGCTTGCCAGGACGGCTTGGTAAGCAAGCTACCAGTTATGTAGGCGCCAACTCCCAGTTTTTTCTCTTCTTTCTTTTTGAGTTTAGTGACAGTTCATCAAAAATTGTCCAAGATTACTAGATCGAGCACACGCATTTTTATAGTCCAAGAGCTGGTTGTCTCCTCTTCTTAATGTCTACAGTGAGTCAAATCTTTTGTACCCTTGCCTCTAAATCTGGCACTACATAACAATTGAATAAAAGAAGAAAATCCCGCATGCATAAAGGTGAAAGGAGTATCTAAAAAGCTTCGTCGCAAGAGACGAAGCGAGACTAATCGATTGCGAGAGAGCATCGAGTGGTTTACTTGAAGCAGCGAGTGAACGAGTGGACCGTGGCGAGTGGGCCGGGATTTTTTTAGGTCGCGAGCCGTATCAAAAAAAGAAAAATGTATTGCGAGACAGCGAATGAGACAGCATCCGAGTCTCGCTTAGTTGTGAGCGCTCACCGGGCGGACTGAGTTGGTAAAGACACACAGGTTCCGAAGGAACGAGCCGTGAAGGTAGGTTCGCGAGCAATCATCATACGAAAACGAACCAACTACAACTTCGTCCGGCGGAACCACTTGCGCTTATTGCGGGAGATCCAGGAAGCTACCTAAATGGAGAGCCCACGCCTGCAGGGTGGTTGGTTCGCCTCGTTAGGGAAGAAAGATGCGCATGAAGAAGCGGCTCTTTGATAAAGCAGATGCGGATGCGCTAAGGATGGATGAAGCAAAGATAGATCTGCTATGCGCTTCTTGCTGGGGTCGGGTCAACTGTCATTGGTCGAACAAAGTCGTCTTCAACGCTCTGAGGCCATACAGAACGGACCCACGCCTACACGCATTAATAAGTTGTTTTATTTTTGTTTTGAGTTGACTTCCTGGACGCCCACGCAGCGGGGATATGGGGGTAAACAGGGGGGCAGACAAAGCAAGAGGGGGTAAATCCGCTAAGTCCAGCTAGTCCAGTCAAGCAAGTCTAAGCAATTCTGTAGTAACTTCACTTGCTCCGAAGTGACAAAAAAAATCATAATAGAATGGATCCCAAATAGCTTTTGACAGCAGACGATTTGTACCATCGAGATAATACCAAACGATTTCCCACTACCAGACGATTTGGGATTGAGATGGGGTACCAATGTCTGATCCCAAGGAATGTCGCGTTTTAGGTTGCTGTCGCGTCTGGGATTGTAGATTGAAATAGATTCGCCTTTCGAGTTCTATACGGACCATTCCCAATTTTCTTGCTTGCGAATATCTAACGATTAGCTTTTAGGCTAGATTCACCTCCGTACATGCGGATGTACTCCGGGATAGACGTGGAGAGCTAAAAACTGTATGGGCCACCCTTGCTAGCAGAAGAGAAGGAAAGAGTTCTCCCTACCCCTTAAGTAAGGTCGTCTTTGGCACTCCAACTACTGATGTGTTGACCAAGGCCCTATAGAAGAAAGTTGGAGAGGAAGATTCGTCATTCCCGTAGCGGTGACCGAGAGTGATTGCGCATCGGCCTGAAGGGACAAAATCCTCATAAAGCAAAGTGGATGGAGGTGGATCGAGTGAGGAACTATACCCTCACGACGTTTTGACCTAATGAGCTTTTGTAGGAGCAAGCAGACCGAGTTTCAGACCTAGGATAGGAGTCCTTATTTATTGACCGTCGAAGTTTCGGCATACAAGTAAGCACGAAATTCATAGGAGCAGGCAATGGAATTCTATCACAATCGGAATATGTTGAATAGGCCTAATAGCCCGTCTGCCAGCTATTGGAATAGGCCACACGTCTTAGCCACCTTCTTCAGTGAAGGAAGAAGCCCGCCAGCTTACTATACTAAGGGAAGAGGGTGTTATTTCACAGTGGTAGGGGAAGTCGTCCCGAAGCGCAACCAGACTCTTGTTCTTCCTCTTCAGCGGCCAAAGCATTAATAAGTTGTAACCACTGATTCACCCTCTAGCCTTAAGTACAGCGTCTGCACTGAATCATCGGGAATGATGAAAGCCACGGCTTATTGGGGGTCCGGGTAGCAGAACCAGCAGAGGGCCAAGGAATCGAAGAACCGTCGGTTGTCCGAGAGGACATACTCAGACTTATGGTTTAGGGCATTACCCTTACCGCGGACAAAGAGATGTCGAGGAGGCGTCTTCCTAGTCTCTCATTGAATCCTCCCTGATGAATCGATCAAAAAATCTCACCTTCAGCAGCTGTTAGTCTCTTTTTTCCAGGTCATATTGTAGCTTTGATTCGCCTTTCATTCCCTCCTGCCTCGAGAAAAGAAAGGGAACTGCTTGCTGCCAATGGAGATTCAAGAGACTTTTGCTTCTCTATAATCTGTTGGTCGATCAATGGATGAATACCCCACCGGGGAACCAGACGGAGATTCGAGATTGAAAAAATGTTCATGGGGCACTCGCATAAAAACGTCGGGCTGGCTGCTCTCGACGACGGGGTGGGAATGAGATGCTGGGAGATGGGAGTTATAGGTGGATTGAGAGGGGAGCAGATGCGTGGGCTAGTTCAATCTTTATGCTCCTGCCTTCCCTGCCTGTAAGTCCTCCCTTGCACCAGACAATAGAGGTTGGCATCAGACAGAATTGATAGGATAGGCCGATATTGAGATATGCTCGACCCCGGTGGGCTTCCCAACCCCACCACATTATGGATGGACTCGGGTTATTCTTTCTTTCCCGACCTATCAATTCAACCTCCCATACCTGCCTTCATCTCCCCCCCTCGCCTGACGGGCTCGACCACCCCCTCCGGGGGTTCCACTAGGATTGCAAGTCTATTCTATGATTTGAGATGAGAGTTGTTGTCTTTTTCCTTGTGTGAGTGCCCTATTAGGTTGCCCATTAGTAAGCGAACCGAAGGGAAAGAAGACATCTCTAACCCACCTCTTATCCGCTCCCTACGCTTGCGAACTCTAAAAGAGTGCTCGACCACCACCCTTCCGTAGACTCAACGAGGAACCGTCCATCAGTGAAGGTTCCTCTCCTTCCGTAGACTTCCCTACTTGAACTACCTTTTATTATAGGCTGCCTTCTCTTTCGGAGCTTTTCGGACGTCTCCACACCACCGTGACGTAGATGAGGAACAAGCCTACGGCCACGGAATTCGACAGCAAGCTTGAATTTCAAGAGTAGGGGCGCCACGGAATAGCTACGGAAGCTTCCTCGACTCTACTGTCAGACTAAACTACTCCATTCCCCTCGAGGGGGAGAGCGAAGCGGGGGGAGAACCGACTTCTCTCTTCTCTGCATGGAGGCAGTTGGAAGTACCAGCTTTGACTTCACTTCGACTTGACTTCAAGAGCTAGAAGCCGCGGGTCGAGTCAACTACACCAGACTAACAGGGCACACCATACTCTATCAAGCAAGCAAGCTGCCTGTGAAGTTGAAGCTGACTTTGCGATACGGACCATTCCCAATTTTCTTGCTTGGGGACGGGGTAGCCCCGACTTCTATAGGTCCTTGGTTCGACCTCCTAATGAGAATTGAGGTCCTTGCGCGGGCGTCTCATCCCTAAGACTTGCTTGCTCTGTATGGAGTGTCCCGTGGTTCCTCGAGTGCCAGCCGCAGAGAGGAATGCCATCAACTAGGGCGCTATTTGCCACTAACCACTCGCTCGCCGGCCGCTCGGGCTCCGCGTTTCAAGTTCGTTATCCTAACCGTCTCCCCTGCTCTACCGGGAGCCTGGCCCCTTCTTCTATCTTATCTACTGCCTTGCTCCTCGGCTCCCTACTGCTCCAGCCGCTCGCTGTAATAGCTTGCTTCTCGGGTGGCTCGCACCCCGACCCTGGGTGGTGCGGTTGAAAGCGAGCTTTGTCTTGCCCTGTTTCCTTCCCGCCGAGCTCAGCGAGCAGGCCTTCTCCACTCCCTCCATCCAAGCGGGGACGGGGCGGTAAGTAGAAACAATTACTCTCAGCTTGACCCCTCCGTCTAACCTATTGGCAGCCTACTCCGGTCGGAGCTCTACCTACAAGAACGAGAGGCGAGTAGAGGAAGGAAGTCACTCGCTCTATAGTAAGTATAAATAAGGAGAGGAACGAGAGCTGCTTTTTTTTCCCTTGCTTGACCCGCTTACTTTGAACTAATTAAACATGACCTTTCCTGGGGAGTCTCGCTCTGAAAAAGAAGGTTCCAATGAATCCGAGGAAAACAGCACATTATGGCCATGACCAGCTAAAGATCACTGCCATCTCACGAATTGGATTCGAAGCAATAAAGCGGGGAGTGTGAAGCCTAGAGAGGCGGAAGTGGCAAATCGCTTCTAACGAGTTCCCCAACACTTAGCTTAGTAGCTTAACTCTTTATACTGGCAGCCATAACAGCTTGCCTAGGAATGCTAGTTTTTCTTTTGACTGTGGTGAGGTCTTTCAAGAATTTTGTATAGGAGAAAATTTATCTTATGGCATCGAGAAAAGGTATATTTATCCGAACAGTTTTAAAGACTTCCATGATTTCATCAAAGTTAGATTGTTTCTTGGAGTCCTGAAGTCTACTGGAAAAGGGAACCTTAGGTTTGTATGTTTCTATAGGTTCTTCCTTTTTGTCTGATTTATCCTGTTCTTGACCTCTCTTCTGAATAGGGTTCTTTTCGGATTCAGTTTTATTTTCTTTTTCATGTTCAGAAAGTTGGACTTTATTGTCCACTTGCTTGCCAGACCTTAAAGTGGTAATTGCCTGGACTTCATAGGTCGGATTTCCATTAGAATTGATTTGATACTGACCTATCTGACCTTGATTTTGTTGTCTACTAGGGTTAGGCACTAGTTGACTAGGTAGTTCACCTTTCTTTCTATCCCCTAGAGAGTTTGCTATTTGGCTTAGACTAACCTCAAATTTTGCAATTGCTTACGCATGGAATTGGTTAGTCTGGGCTTGGGCTGTATTGGTCTGTTGTTGTTGCTTGATAAAATCTTATTGTTGTTTCATCATATTAGCCATCATGGTTTCTAATTGTGAAGGTTGCTGTGGGATAGGGGCATTATAAGGAGGTACAGATGGAACCAATGGTTGGTTCATTTGTGATGGACCTATCCTGAAAAAGTTGTTCTGAAAACCTGCTGGACCACCTTGATGCTGAATAGGTTCATTTTGCTTGTATGAGAAATTTGGGTGGAACCTATTATCAGGGTGGTAAACTGGGCTGAACGAGTTGGGAGTGGGCTTCTTAAAGGCACTATATGAATTTAGAGCATTTGCTTGCTCGGCCTTTATGGTGGGCAGATTAGGGCAGCACTCCACTAGATGCTCCGGACTGTTACACAAGATACACAAACTATATGACTCGTGATCCACTTTCATGACGGAATTTGACTCTTTGTATGAACTCGAACTAGTGGAAACAGTGAAAGCATCAAACTTTTTACTTAAGTTGTTCATTCCAGTCACCAGATTGGACATGACATTTTTGATTTCTGGATCTGTTTTTATTTCATAATTACCTAGTTTTCTAGATTCAAACTCATCTCTATTTACTTCCTCACCATAGCTACTCCAATTTTGGGCATTTTCAGCTAAGTCAACAAGAAATTTATAGGCTTGATCTGGGGTTTGGTTCATGAACCTACCCTTGTGCATGGACTCAATCATGTTCCTATGTGCTGGAGGTAATCCTTTATAAAAGAAATGTACTAGATCAGCCTTATCAAGCCCATGGTGCGGGCACTTGACCAAAAGATCATGGAATTTTTTCCAAAGTTGGGAAAATTGCTCCTCAGATTTTTCTCTAAAAGTTCTGATGGCATCTTTAATTTTTTCAGTTTTTACCATGGGATAGAACTTAGCAATGAACTTCCTAGATAGTTGTTCCCATGATGTGATGGAATTAGAAGCAAGAGAATACAGCCATGCAGCGGCACGATCCTCTAAAGTCATAGGAAACAACCTTAATTTAATACCCTCTTCATCTAAGTTTTGATTTCTAAATGTTTGACAGATTGTCAAAAATTTGTTTAGATGTATGCAGGGTTGTTCACTCTCGAACCCATGAAACTTGGGTAACATGTTTATTGTTGCAGCCCGAATCTCGAATTGGGCTGCATTATTAATTGGTAATACTATGCAAGTAGGGGGACTAGCGGATACGGGTGCAAACAACTCATTCAAAGTTCTAATATGTTCACCCATTGTAGAGATTGACGGTTGGCTTACAGTTCGCAAGTTGTGATGAAAAGTTCTGTTAATCTCAGGATCAAATGGGGTTAACTTATCCCTTAATGACCTTCTACCATGCATACATTATCAACAATTCATTAGGTTTGACTCCTAAAATGAACGAAATCCTAAGAGAAGAGAAGGGCTAGACACAGATGACCACAACCAACACCACACAATAATTTGACTCTATTAGTCTTAGAATTAAGAGAGGTTTAGTAGCTTTTAATCTAGTTGCACAGAGATTTATCAGGTTAAAAAGTTTCTGAAATTCTCTCCTAGATTAGACAGCTCCTAATCTCCCTTTCAGATTAAGCTTGAGCTTACCAGTTAAGCAATCCAGTAACCAGTGACCAGAAAAGTTCCGGAATGTGTGGTGGTGCCAGAAGGGATACACCGATACCACAATACCCGTAACAGTTCTCACTGTTGTAAAACTTTTCTAGACATCACCAATTACTAAATCCTCACTGGAGTGGCTTTCAGCCGCTTCTTTCCAAGAGCCTAATTGAGCTCGAAAACCCTAAGGCCAACGTCTAATTTGATTTTAATTTAATTTGGTTTAGGATATGTATGCAAGGTGGTGATTTTTGGGCTAAGGACAGGTAATGACTTTCTGACCTTATCTTTTTAATGGATTTTGCCCTTAAATTATTTTATGCAAATGCTTAATACTAAATGCAGCAAATAATCAATAATTTTTAAAGTTTATGTAATGTCATTAGGTTGTACTGATTAAATTAGCAAACAAAATTTTTTTTTTATTTTTTTAATTTTTTTTAAATTTTTTTTATTTTTTTTATTTTTTTTATTTTTAATTTTTATATAACAATAACTTGAATGTAAACTAAACACAATCCTTATGCGTCAATCAATCTCTGAATGCCCGTTGAATAAGCTCTGGAGATTACTCCGTGAGGAGTCCCAATAGAGGTATGATAACCTCGGGGGATTGCACCCTATCAATTACAAGCAAAAATAAAAAAAAATTTAAATTTTTTTTTTTGATTTAAATTTTTTTTTCTTTTTAAATTTCAAATTTCGAATCTCAGAATTCAAATTTTGAATTTAAATTTTTTTTGAATTTTTGAATTTTTGAATTTTTTTTAATTTTTTTTGAATTTTAAATTTTGAATTTCAAATTTCAGAATTTAATAACTACGAAATTATTAACTAGAAATTATCAAAATAAGAAAAATTAATAAAAATAAAAATAAAAACTTACTACCGGAGTGCGTTCACTCCGGGCATCCAAAATCCGATTTGATCTTCGTGATCGTTCTTGCTTCTCGATTTGCCTCCCCGGCAACGGCGCCAAAATTCTGTTCGTCCGATTCCAGTTTACCTAAAAATATGCTAAACAGATCGTTGTTAGAACCGACAAACAAAGTTTAAATTTAATTTACTCTTACATGTTCTACTCAAAGAATAGTGGTCGTAAGAGGTCGATCCACAGGGAGGCGATTGAAGTTGCATAAAAATTAAAACGTTCACTCGAATTTTAAATCGATTTTTAAATGGTAGAATAAAAATATTACTTTGAGGATGTTAAATGATTCTCTAGTCTATCAGAGAATGTTTTCCATTTGAAAATAACAAAAAGACAGATACTTGGAATCGAAGAACATTTATAAATTTAATAAAATATTTAACTATTCAAAGGAAAATTTTGGCATGGATGGAAACAGTACTTAGGAAGATTGAAACCTGGAACATAGACTGAATGAAAGAAAATTTCATATATTGCAACTAAAACAAGAATTCTAGAATGCATAAAATAAACTGCAGGAATTAAACTTAACTTAAAACATGAATTGCATAAAAGAAAAATTAATGGATTGCATAAAAGATCAATTACAAAAGTAAAATGAAGATTGGAAGCCTAATGCTTCCTCCTTCTACAAAATAAAACATAAAGAAAACGAAGGAAGAAAAATAAATCACTTCTCTTCTCCCTCTCTCTCCCATGGTGGACCTTCAACATAAAATAATTAATACTTTATCTTTCTTCTTCCCCAAAAATAGAGCTTCCTCTGTTTTTTTCTTTCTCACTTGAACCAGCCGATGGCCTCCTCCCTGTTCCTTCTTGAACCAGCCCGCACCGAGTTGAGAGCTCTCTGCACCCCCCTCCTTCTTCTTCCGATGGCCACCCTATTTATAGGCAAGTGAGGATGCTTGGGATTCCGAAAGGGGCGTACTCAGAGGCTTGACTGCGGCACGATCCATGGAGCTCGGGTGCGATGATGGGAGGAGCGGATCCATGGGAGAGGGGCTGAGACCTTTGATTCGGATGAAGGTCTGGCCGCGGGATCTCGGGAAGACACCATTCACGGACGCGTGATGTTGGGATGGAGTTCTGGGATGGAAGAAGAAGGCAGGCGATCAACGGGGCTTCACGAGCAGCGGAGGAGCTGAGAGCGTGATCGACGGAGCTTGACGCTGATCGCCGGATCAATGGGTGCTAATCCGAAAGCGTGATGCGGGAGCTTGATCCGTGGAGGGGGTGATTCACGGGGAGAAGATGAATACGGACGGGATCTTGGGCTGCTTCACAGGCTGCTGGCAGTGGGATTGCTTGGATGCTATGAGGAGGTGATGACCCGTGGGCTGGTGGGAGGAGCCGATCACAGCCACGGTGGAAGCTTGGATCACGGCTTGACTTTGGAAGGGAGGAGACGCGCTGAAGATGGAAGATGCCACGGGATGATTCGGGCGTTGATCATGAAAGATGCTTGATGGGCATTGGTAGATCGCTGGAAATCACGCTTGCTCGGATGCAGTTGGGATGCTGGCAGCGCGTGAAGAACGCGGGCGTTGCTGGCGCGGCTGAAGAAGCTGGGAGGAAGACGTGGAGGAAGGGATTGGTGGAAATGGAAAAAGCTGGGGATGTGGCCTTCCTTCTTTGGCCGTGGGATGGTTCGGAATGGAGCTTGCCGCGATGTGTGATACACTGGGATGGGGAGCTGTTTCTGCATCACGGGCGAAAGAAATGGGAGCAGGGGATCATGGAATGGGCTGTTGCTGGGATGCACAATCTTCGTTCGATACGGCTCTGAGATGGGGCTGGCACGTTGATCACGGACTCAGGGCCGTAGGATCTGATCTGGAAGACGGACGGCCGTGATGATGACGTGATCCATGGGATCCTAGGAGGACTTGTTGAAGATGCGGACGGAATGGATGGCTGAGATTTCATGCTTGCATGGCAGCTGGAGAATTTGTTGAGCTCGGGCTGCCGGGCATTTGGCTTAAACCCAATGTTATTGGGTCTCTTGGATTCCTTGCACTCAAACACAAATACAACGTTAATTAATTAATTTTATCATTAAAGATTAACTATAATACTAATTAAGATGGTACGACGATTGCACTTTTGTGCTCTCATCATACAACATCTATGTCTCCATCAACCTCAAACCCATCACCTTCTCTATGTCATTTTCGTACATCACTTTGGGACATTAAACTAACCCTCTGCATCATTCTTCTTAGTCTACCAAGTGACCTACCTACCTAACGGATTATTATTGCTCCACTGTCACCGCCTCCAAGCTCTCATACCAACGATCCTCCTCTTTATTGATTTTGTCCTGAGGTACATCCTTTCTACTCTTCAACTTTTGACATGTGACAAATTTTTCTCTTATTATCATGCTTTTCTAGCTGTCCATAATTCTATTCCCGAATCTAGAACTTTTTCACAGGCTATCAAATCTCCATAGTGGCAATAGGCTATGGAGAAAAAATTCAAGCCCTTGAAACAAACAATACCTCGACCATTACTACTCTTCCTCCAGGAAAACAATCAATTGGTTGCAAATGGTGTATAAGGTCAAATATAAATCTGATGGTACTGTGGAATGATATAAGATCAAGGTTGTGGCCAAGGGGTTTACATAGCAGGATGGCATCGACTACCACAAGACTTTTGCCACAATTGACAGACTTGTTACAGTTCATTGCTTGCATACCATTGCTGCTATTCGTGGTTGGGATCGTCATCAATTTGATGCTAATATGCATTCATACATGAAGAACTCTCTGGAGAAGTGTTACGCCCTGAGCCCGAAGCGTGACAAATATCGTATGCCTGTACAGCGGACCGTACAAGCATGTAAAGCTACATATCATATCAGAGCAATGACAAATCCTTAAATTTATTTGAACATTAACTTACTCAAATATTTCTTACAATAGTTTCAAAGTAACATGTGCAAACATAATTCAAATAATCTAACTGATCCAACTAAAATGCCAATAACTAAAGAATCTTTAGAAAATCTAACGCACTCCCCAGTTTCGTGCGATCATACATCTGGATCTGAAAATAGAAAAAAAAATAATAAGCGATACTCGCCCAGTAAACAACATAATATCTTAGAGTGGGGTTAAAACATTTTAGATATTTAATTAAAATACGAAATAAAGACTGAAAAATAAATCATCTATAAACATATTTTTTTAAAAAAATATTATTATTTTTATAAAATCTCTCATATCATAATCCCAACATTAATAGGCTATGGCAATGGAACCTAGTGGTATGGGTTGTACAAAGTGCCAAAAACTACTATTATTAACCACTGGTGGCAACGGTGTCCAAATACCACTATTTTAATCACCGATGATGCAGTGTCGAACCTGACTCCTCACAAATTACAAGTTGACAGAGCCAACGAATAATCTCCATTGGTGGAATCAGATTATAGCCATGTTGAGAATACATACATACCAAAACAATTTTTGCCAGTCATATTTTTCATATTTTATAATATATAACATAATTTTTAAAATAATTATTAACATCTGTGACCCATTTTACTAAGTACAAAATAAATATCAGAATTTAATCAACTAATAATTATTTTAATAAATAATTTAGAAAACTCACTTTGAAGCATTATGTTACTTACTTCTTTTCGCTTAAAATGCCACTTCAGGCAAATATATCAAATACACCTATTTAATATCATTAAAATATTATTAATTTTAATATAATTTTAGAAATCAAAATTAAATACTATGGTCTCATGCCTCCAGATCTGTTCGGTCCAAGCAAGGAGGATTCAATGGGTAAGAGGTGAAGATCAAAAGTGGCCAAATCTAGCTGGGGCTGAAGTAATGCCCGACTACTGCCTGGGTACTGGAGCGGTTCAGGATCTCTAAACTAGATCTACTTGGATCTGAGCAACAAGAAAAATAGGGCTTACACTAGGATCCCCGATATGTCTAGATAGAGATAAAAGGAAAACAAAGAAAATCTTAGCTCGAGTCTGGATTTGGTTTGATCTTGGTCTTAGGCTCGGTCTGAGTGGTTCTGATCGACCATTAGAGGAAAGGTCTAGATCTAGTGAAAATATGGGCTTGCTTAGAGAGAGAAAAAGATACACAATCTAATGCTAGTAGACCTTTTGGGCTTGATTCACTTAGTTAGATCCAATCAGAGGCTTGGCCTATTCAGTCTGATTTGACCAAAATCGGAAAAGAGAGATTTGGCCTGAGTCGACCTGAATTAATGTATCTGGTCCACGAGTCAAGTATAAAGAAAAAGAGGATTTTTCTTTTTTCTCTTTGTATTTTTTTTTGCCCAAAATGAACGGACTCGTGCCACATGGATGAACAAGGCCCAATAGGGCCAAAGAGGTATACAGTCCACATGGATACGTTCCAATTAGATGAATAAGGTCCGAACTCGGCCTATAATGGACACAGCCCAAAAGGGCCCAAAATGATTGAATTGGGCCCAAATTTGGCCCACAATGGGCACAACCCAATAGGGCCCCAAATGATTGAACTAGGCCCAAATATGGCCTATAATGGGCAAGGCCCAAAATGATTGAACTGGACCCAAATTTGACCCACAATGGGCACGGCCCAACACAACCCAAAATGAATGAAGTGGGCTCAAATTGATGAACACAACCCAAATGGATGAACTCGGCCCAAGTAGATGAACATGACCCAACACGGCCCAAATGGATAAACTTGACCCAAGTAGATGAACCTGGCCCAACACGACCCAAATGGATGAAATCGGCCCAAGTACATGAACATGGCCCAATATAATTTTATTCATCCTGTTGAACATGGAGGAACAAATAAAAGAAGGAAGAGGGGAAGAAGAGTTGAGAAAAGGAAGGGATGGTCGATGGCCTGGTCGTGGCCCGACCAGCGGCTCGTGGAGGCACGCTTTGCGGCGAGGTGATGCAGCCAGCGAGAAGGGGCCAACTATTTGGCTCAGAATAGTGAAGCGGTCGCGAACATAGAAGAAGCATAGGAGGGAAAAGAAAGGGGCTATGCCTCCCTAGCTGCCTTAGAGGTGGTTTCTTTGGCCAATGAAGAAGAAGTCATGGCGAGGGAACTCATCAGCAGATGGCGGTGGCAGTGGATCTCACAGCAGCGGCGGCGGCGGCTCGAAACCGATTTCGGAACAAAGAAAAAATAGGGCCACAGGAAAAACTTCGGATGGAGCAAGACTAGGGCGGCACGACGGCCACCAGAGAAGGAGGGGGGAGAGGCTCGGTGGTGGTCCTATGTAGAGGTAAAAGAGAGATTTATAGTGGTTTCCAAATAGGGTTGTGGCTCACTTCACTTGTTTATCGAGGGTTATTTTACTAGATATCTAACTAATTGTCGCTCCGTCAAACCATAATAAAAATGCAATTTCTATTTTTCTTCTAGACGAATACGATATTGCAATCTTTTCCCAGAACGCAATTGGTTTTTAAGAACACTTCCAGACCGCTGTGAGAATCGCAGATGTTGAGCGAGATCGGCGGCTGTTAACTCTTATACGGACCCTTGTAGCACTGTAAAGTAAATTCAAATCTTGCACCTTACCCTACCATGAACGGCAAAAGAAACGTGAATCCTTGGCTGGCACAAGCAGCTTCCATGGCATTCCCAATTTAAATAATCATACTTGCCCAACACATGAGATGCACAAGAGGCATAAACCCTTTGCTCATGCAAACCTTCTTCTCCGTCAAAGCTATATGTACCGAAAAGCAAATAATTGAACTTTAACCAATCCATCCCAATCCATGAGGTGCACATAGTTGGTGTGAATCCTAAACTCATACAAATTAACAACTTCTGCAGCCAACTTGTAACCACTCAAATTGAAATATCTTTGTGGAGTGATTGATTATAACCCTATTTGATTTTGATGAGCTCAAAGCATTTGAGTATATCTTATGTTATACTGATGAATTCAATCTAGTGTTTCAGTCAAATACTTGTAAATTTATGGTTAAGTGTCTCTAGATTTGGTTCAATACATTTTGGATAAGTAAAGAATTCAATTTGAACCAAAGTCTGAGACTCGAGTCGACTCCAGAAGATTACGGGTCGACTCCAAGCGTATCAGAAGCACTGGCACAAGCTCAAGTCGACTCCTGGACATTAAGAGTCGACTTCGACTGAGAACAGACAGCTGGACAGAAAGATTCATCTCAGAACCTGTCAACGAGTCGACTCCTAAAGAATTCGAGTCGACTCCAATGCTTGCCGAGTCGACTCCAGGGTAGTACGAGTCGACTCCAGGGAGTAACAGACAAAAACACAGAGAAGCTATTTTGGACTCTGAGAGCCGAGTCGACTCCCGAAGAACTCGAGTCGACTCCCGAAGAACTCGAGTCGACTCCGATGGTTGGCAGGTCGACTCCTTAGAAAGCGAGAGTCGACTCCCAGAGAAATACAAGGCAAAAAGTCAGAGAGCCAATTTCGGACACTGAGAGCCGAGTCGACTCCCGCAAAGTCCGAGTCGACTCCGAGGCAGCGCAACCCCAAAGACAGAAGACGGTATTTTCGTCTCTGAAAGGCGAGTCGACTCCAACAAAGTCCGAGTCGACTCCAAGACAGTTCGAGTCGACTCCAAGGCAGCGCAACCCCAAAAGACAGAAGACTGTTTTTTGGATACTGAAAGCCGAGTCGACTCCGAGACAGTTCGAGTCGACTCCGAGACGGCACAAGTAAACAGACAGAAGATCAGGAGTTCGGGCTCTGAGTGCCGAGTCGACTCCCAGAATATCCGAGTCGACTCGAGGGAGCAAATTTGAAAGCAACTTCTCTGGATTCCTTAGAACGAGTCGTCTCCAAAAGTGCCAGGTCAGCTCCAGACATTGGGGAGTCGACTCCAGGTTCAGTCGAGTCGACTCCAAGTCAAGACAGCACTTTAATTCAAATCCAGAACAGTTGCCGAGCCGTCTCCAGAAAAGCATGAGTCGACTCCTGCAACAGGCGAGTCGACTCCAGATCGCGCGAGTCGACTCCGATCCCAACGAAAACATTGTCAGGAGTTGCAGAATATGCAAAACGGCTAGTAATCTGGGTCTAACGGCTAGTTTTCTTGGAGAATGGCTTAAATAGCCATAGAGAACTGTAGCAAGAGAGGGAAGTGACATTCCATTCAAAGAAAACAAGTAATCTCCACCTACCAAAGGATTTCAAAGGGAATACACATGAAAGAAGGAAGAGAGGCATTAAACTCCATCCAACCAACTCTTCCCAGCATTCAAGAAGTCTCCGTCAGTCATCAAATCTTCTAGACATTCACGTGGAGACTCCGAGTTCGAGAAGCCCTCCTCTACATCTTCATAAATCTGTTTGAGGGCTCCTAACTTCTCTCTTATTAATATCGCTGAATATCTGCTTGTTAAGAAGCTTCCTTTTTCTATTTGTTTTCAAACCATTTGTTTCTTACTTGATTCAATCAGGGGATTGAATCAAGGGTTGTAAGGTTTGTTTGTGAGCCTAGGTTAAAACCAACGGTGTAAGGGTTGGATTGTGATCTCGGAAAAACAATTGGGTGGTTCTAGTCGGTGAGCCTGGGAAAATCGACTGAGTTCGTTGCGATCTCGTAAAACAACAAGTTGGATTGTAAGCTTGTAAAACAACCGGCTATAATCCGAGGGATTATAGTGAATTCCCAAGTGAGGCTTGGAGAGTGGACGTAGGAGCAAGGGTTAGCTCTGAACCACTATAAAATTGCTTGTGTTTGTGATTGCTTCATTGTCTCTTACTTTTTCTTCATCCACTGCATATAGCAACTAATTAATCCACTCGCAAAAAGTTTTAATTAGTTACTCACAAAGCTTTTAATTGCAATAATTATTTTAAAACCCAATTCACCCCCCCTCTTGGGTTGTCTATCTGGGCAACAAGTGGTATCAGAGCCGGAACTCTTTTACCAAAAGAGTAAAAGATCAAAATGACAACCCCATTTGGATCTTCTCATATTGAGGGCCAGTCCACCCATAGACCTCCATTCTTCAATGGATCCAACTACTCATATTGGAAGGCTAGGATGAGAATATTCATCCAAGCACAAGACTATGAGATGTGGACCACCATACTGAATGGACCATACATCCCATCAATTTTTGTAGAGAGTGTTACTATACCCAAACTTGAAAAGGATTGGGATGAAAATGACATAAGGAAGGCACAACTAAATGCCAAAGCAATGAATGTGCTTTATTGTGCTTTAGACCGAAATGAATTCAATAGAGTCTCTACTTGCAATTCTGCAAAAGAGATTTGGGATAGACTTGAAGTGACCCACGAGGGCACAAATCAAGTAAAAGAATCTAAAATAAATATATTAGTTCATAAGTATGAATTATTTAAGATGGATTCCAATGAAACTATCACTTGCATATTTACTAGATTTACTGACATTGTCAATGGCCTAAAAAGCCTTAGCAAAAATTATACTAACAGTGACCTTGTCAGGAAGATTCTTCGTTGTTTGCCAAGGTCATGGAAAGCCAAGGTAACGGCAATCCAAGAAACCAAGGACTTAAACAAGCTGCCACTCGAGGAGCTTCTTGGATCCCTCATGACGCATGAGCTAACAATGAAACAACACAGTGAAAAAGAGTCCTCTCACAAGAAAAAGGTAAAAGCCCTCAAATCTGTTTCTACTAACAAAGATTTATCTTGCAGCAGCAGCAGTGAAGAGGAAGACAATGAGGCTCTTCTCGTGCGTAAGTTCAGAAAATTCATCAACCGAAAGAAGTCCTTTCATCAAAGGAGAGGCCCCTCAAGTTCCTATTACAAGGATAAAGGTAAGGAAAGGAAAAATGAGGGAATCGGATGCTACGAATGTAAGAAGCTGGGACACTTTAGAGCAGACTGTCCTTTGCTCAAGAAGGCCAGCAAGTACAAGAAAAAGAAGGTCCTCGTCTCCACCCTATCAGACTCCGATACATCATCATCATCATCGGATGAGGAACAAGAAGAAAAGGCCAACCTATGTTTTATGGCAAACGACAATGAGGTAATATCTGAAACGCATTTAAATTTTACCTTTGATGAATTGTATGATGCGTTTAATGAATTAATGGATGAATATAAGACAATAAGTCTTAAGAATAAAGAGCTAAAACTAACCAATCAATCTCACCTCCATAAATACGATAAATTAGTTAAGGATAAGGATTTTATCACTAAAGAAAATCTAGAACTTAAAACAAGCAAGCAAATGTTAATTCAAAAAACTAATACCTTAATTAAAGATAACGAAAAACTAACTAAGAAAATTTTTGAACTTAAAAAGGATAAACAAACTATTAGAATAATTTCACAAAAGACTTAAATGTACTAAAAACAGAAAAATAAAAGTTGGCACTAGAACTTGAAAAGTACAAACCTTTTGTAGAAAAGTTTACATATAGCTCTGAAAAATTGGAAATGATACTTAATAGTCAACGAGCTGTGTTCAATAGAGCTGGTTTAGGGGATAAACCTAAAAATAAGCAAAAGCTCCTTAGTAATTTCTTTGTAAAAGCAGGGGAAAGCAAAACTAAGAAAATAACCTGTTTTTGCTGTGGAACAATAGGACATAAAGCTAATGTGTGTGATCATAGAAAAGAAAAAACTAAAAAAAAAATTAAAAGGGTTTGGGTTCCAAAAGGAACCAATATTACTAACCATGAAGGATCCAAGAAAACTTGGATACCTAAAATTGTATGATTTTCTTGTGTAGGAGTGTCTTGCAGCCAAGATCGACAAAAACTGTTGGTACTTGGATAGTGGCTGCTCAAGACACATGACGGGTGACAAAGACCAATTCTTCACCCTCGAGCCTAAGAAGGGAGGTGCTGTGACATTTGGAGATAATAACCAAGGTCACATCATTGGTATAGGTAAAGTACAAATCATCCCTTCAACCTTTATTGATAATGTTCGATATGTTGATGGTCTTAAGCATAACCTACTTAGCATTAGTCAATTGTGTGATAGAGATTTTGATGTTCTGTTCAAACCATCTTTATGCATCATAACCAACTCAATTGATAATAGTTTAGTATTTAAAGGAATAAGACGTGGCAATGTGTACGTAGTAGATCTTGAGGATCTTGCCAAACATAATCCCTGTTTAGTTGTTAATGATACTAAGGATAATGATGCAAGTTAGTTATGGCACCGTAAGTTAGGTCATGCAAGTATGGATACAATATCAAAACTAGTTAAAAGAGATTCCGTGATAGGTTTGCCAAAACTAAAATTTGAGAAAAATAAAATTTGTGAAGCTTGTCAATATGGCAAACAATCAAGGAACTCCTTTAAATCCATAAATTGTGTCTCTACCTCTAGACCTTTTGAACTACTACACATGGATCTATTTGGACCAACTAGAACCACAAGTCTAGGTGGAAACAAATATGGTCTTGTTATTGTAGATGATTTTTCTAGATATACTTGGGTCATGTTTTTAGCTCATAAAGATCAAGCATTTTCAGTATTTAAGAAATTCCATAAGGAAGTAACTAATGCTAGAGATGCTTCAGTCATAGCTATTAGAAGTGACCATGGAACAGAATTTGAAAATCATCTATTTGATGAATTTTGTAGTAAAAAGGGGATAACTCATAATTTTTCTGCACCTAGGACACCACAACAAAATGGAGTTGTAGAAAGAAAGAATAAAACCCTAGAGGAAATGGCTAGAACCATGCTATGTGAAAGTAACCTCCCTAAGTATTTTTGGGGAGAAGCCATTAATACATCATGTCATATATTAAATAGAGTTTTATTGAGACCCATTATAAAGAAAACACCTTATAAACTTTGGAAAAATAGAAAGCCCAAAGTAAACTATTTTCATGTTTTTGGATGTAGGTGTTTCATTCATAACAATGGGAAGGATAACTTAGGTAAATTTGATTCTAAATCTGATGAGGGTATACTTTTGGGGTATTCTACAACAAGTAAAGCCTATAGAGTTTTTAATAAAAGAATCCTTGTTATTGAAGAATCTATACATGTTGTTTTTGATGATACTAGTGATATCTCTTCTAGCAAGAGAGTTGTTCTTGATGATGATGCTGAAATTCTTGAAGAAAAGATTGATGAGATGACATTACAAGAAGATGAACAAAAACCAAATGGAAATGCATCATCAAGCCAAGAGGCAATTCTGGATTATGGGTTGACTAAGGCTTGGAGGTATGCTCATGGGCATCCTAAGGAATTAATTTTAGATGATCCATCTCAACCTGTTAGGACTAGAGCATCTCTTAGGAACTTAAATAATCATCTAGCATTTGTCTCACACTTTGAACCTAAACACATAGAAGAAGCTGAAAAGGATGTAAATTGGATAAATGTAATGCAAGAAGAAATAAACCAATTTACTAAAAACAAGGTATGGAACCTAGTTGAACGATCCTCTGAATATTCAATAATAGGTACCAAATGGATATATAAAAATAAACTTGACGAAAATGGAGTTGTAGTTAGGAACAAGGCTAGACTAGTAGCAAAGGTCTATAATCAAGAAGAAAGTATAGACTTTGATGAAACCTTTGCTCCTGTAGCTAGACTTGAGGCAATTAGATTGTTACTAGCATTTGCATGCTCTAAAGATTTCAAATTATTTCAAATGGATGTAAAAAATGCCTTTTTGAATGGGTATATTAATGAGGAGGTGTATGTAGAACAACCTCCTGGTTTTGAAAATCATCAATACCCTAATCATGTGTATAAACTAAACAAAGCACTTTATGGTTTGAAACAAGCACCTAGAGCATGGTATGAAAGACTTAGCAAATTTCTACTAGATCATGAGTTCTCTAGAGGAAATGTAGATACAACATTGTTTTTAAAGAAGAAAAACAAAGAAATGTTAGTAGTGCAGATTTATGTTGATGATATTATTTTCGGTGCTACTAACAATCGCCTCTGCGAAGAATTTGCTGACTTGATGCAGAGTGAATTTGAAATGAGCATGATAGAAGAGCTGAACTATTTCCTCGGGCTCCAAATCAAACAATCTGAAGAAGGGATCTTCATCAATCAAGCTAAATACATCAAGGAGATGCTTAAGAAGTTTGATATGGAAGGAAACAAGTCAATCAGCATACCCATGAGCTCATCATGCAAACTAGACCAAGATGAATCAGGTAAATCAGTAGATCAAAAGATGTATAGAGGTATGATAGGATCTTTATTATATCTCACTGCAAGTAGACCTGATATCATGTTTAGTGTATGCATGTGTGCTAGATATCAATCTAATCCTAAGGAATCACATTTAATTGCAGTTAAGAGAATCTTTAAATACTTACTAGGAACAAAAAATATAGGTTTATGATATTCTAAAGAATCTAGCCTAAACTTAATAGGGTATACAGATTCAGATTTTGCTAGTTGTAAACTTGATAGAAAAAGCACCAGCGGGTCATGTCAATTCTTAGGAGAAAATTTAATCTCATGGTTTAGCAAGAAACAAAACTCGGTTGCATTATCTACAGCTGAAGCCGAATATGTTGCTGCCGGGAGTTGTTGTGCTCAAATCATATGGATCAAACAACAACTTGAATACTATGGCATTAAACAAGATAAAATTTCCATTAATTGTGATAATACAAGTGCCATTAATCTAACTAAAAATCCAATTCAGCACTCAAGAACTAAACATATTGAGATAAGACATCACTTCATAAGAGATCATGTACTGAATGGTGATGTGACACTTCAATTTGCTTGCACTGATGATCAATTAGCTGATATCTTCACAAAACCCTTGAGTGAAGAGCGATTCTGTGTACTTAGGAGAGGATTAGGAGTAATTGATCCATCCTAGTGATATTCTCTTCTAATTCATTGATTTTGATGATTAGCTTGTGTTAAATATAGAGTTTCTCATCTATGATCGTCAAATCAGCTCATAAACTTAGTGACTATCCCTTGTTTGGCACGAAAATAACATAATTTTTGGGTGCGTGCCAGAGTTCGAGTCGACTCGGATACATTTTAGAGTCGGCTCATGGGGGAGTCGACTCGCACATAGTTAGGAGTCGACTCGAGGTCGATGGCATCATAGGGAGAGTCGACTCGCGCATATTTTGGAGTCGACTCGAGGTCGAGTCGACTCGCGACTTACTGGAGTCGACTCGAGGTCGGAAATCCGATGTTTTAACCCTAATCGAAACGTTCAATCGACACTTCTATTCACCGCCGCCACTGTTCAAAAACCTAGAGTCATCTCCGACCTCGTCTCCGACCTTTGTTAGGGCATTTCCGTCGAGTTTTCCTCCGTTCCTCGTGCCCTTTCCCCCTCCTTAGATCTAGGATGCCTCGGAAAGTTGTTGTCCCGAGCCGGAAAAGGCCCCAACCCGCGAGCGGTACTGAGCGACGGTCAAAGGCTCGGAATGATCCCGTGAGGCCACAACCTCCGGCTCCTTCCCCGCCGAGGCCGGTTCCCTCGCGTCCGTGCGCCGGAAAGGCGGTTTCCACCGGGAGATACGTCAACTTTGACTTTCTCTCCCGGGAAGGCTTTACCCTAGGGCATAGGTTAAGGGCTCAAGGGTTAGAAATGTTTTGTTCTCTAGATCTCCCTACGTACCCGGGGTTAGTTAGGGAATTTTACGGTACAGTAGCTAGGAGTCATGGTGGGATACAGGGAACCGTGGCGGGTGTCCCAATATTTATTTCGGAGGACTTCATTGCTCAAGTCCTCCATCTTCCCCAAGTAGGAGTGTTTTCCTCTCACCCAGCAGATAGGACTGAGGCCCTTACGGCCATACTAGGGAGTCCACCTCAGTCCCCCCTAGAAGAGGTGTCTGCAAATCAGCTATCAGCTGAAATGCGGCTCCTCTTGAGCATCATATCTAGGACCCTCTTCCCCAAGACAGGGCGTTTTGATTTTGTATCTGAGAGGAACCTAGCCCTAATGTTCTACATTCTTCAGGATACTCCAATCAACTTCCCAAAGCTCATCTATAAATACCTATGTGAGCCTCTAGACAAACCTAGGCTCAGTCTTCCCTATGGCATGCTCTATACCTTGATCTTTAGGGAATTAGAGGTCCCCATTCCTGAGGGGGAACCCTCTCGCTCACTGCAATACACAGATCGCATGGGTGAGGGGACTTTTCACAGGATGGGATTCCATAAGGTTGAGGAAGTCTGGGTCCGGAAACCATCCTCTTCCACACCTTCTGACCCTACTACTCGACACTCCCCCAGCCCTGATCATGACTCCGATTTTTCCACCTATCCCTCCACTTCAGCACCATCTACTTCAGCCGGACCCTCCACTGCACCACCTACTCAGCCACTAGAGGTCCGGATATCTCCTGAGCAACTCCGGGAGTTGCGGCAGGAGATCGTGAGGGATCTTCGGGACGACCTACTGAGGGAGCTCCGAGGTCCAGCGACTGCTCCCTCCACTGCCCTAGTTCCATCATTGGCAGCCGTGACCGAGATGACGGCTCATCTGAGGGAAGAAATTTACAATGTAAGAAGCCTAATTCAAGCCCAATTTTCGAATATGAGCGATGTCACGAGCAACACAAGAAAACTGCGAGAAGACATCCGACAGGAGCTGGGCAGCCAGAATCAGGGTACTGAACGGCTATCCAATGTATTGATCTTCAAGTTGGATACCCTACAGGAGAATCTGACTGAGCTTACCTCGATCCAGAGTAGGGCCACCTCGGAGATCATAAAGCAGCTAGGAAACATTACAGAAGGGATCAGTTTAATTATGCAACAATCTAGACTGAGCAAGGGAGCCACATCCTCCACCACAAAGAAATCCTAGTGTAGCTTGCTTTTTCTTTTTGATATGTACTTACTTCTCTACTTTTGGATGTATCTACAATTGTACTTAAACTTACATCAATACAATGAGTAGACATTTCTCTTCCAAATTGTGCAAATTTGAACTCTAACTGCTTGTATGATGTGCTTTCTGCCTTTTTGCTATGATGACAAAAAGGGGGAGAAAATATATTAAATAGACATGTAAAGGGAATCAATAAAAAGAAAATTTTTACTAATTTGTTCTAAGTGGATTCGATACCTCAAGGCTCATTATCTCTCTGTTGGGGCTCCTAAAGGAGTAAACTCCAGAATCTATTCAAGGGATATTCGGAGATTAGTTGAATCATATTCAAGAACAAATTGGCAGATTTTTCCTCTAAAAACCAAAAATTTAAGTTCAAAAGCTTCAATACACTAAAAGAAAATTTCAGAGAATCTAAACAAAGTTGAATGCACGTGTTGAGGGAGAGAATCTGAAATCTTAAGAAAGCAAACTCATTAAATATATATAAGCCAAACAATTGATTGCATGACATGAAGGCTTATATAATTCCAAATGAAAGGGAGAGCTTTAACTTCAAAATTTACTGTTTCACACCTTTCAGTTTTGGATAAATTAAATAACTAGACATTTGAATTCATTTTAAAATTTTACTATAAATTTCCTTTTTGGTTGAGCAATTCACTTTTCAAATACTCAATGTTTTGTCATTATCAAAAAGGAGGAGATTGTGGAGTGATTGATTATAACCCTATTTGATTTTGATGAGCTCAAAGTATTTGAGTATATCTTATGTTATACTGATGAATTCAATCTAGTGTTTCAGTCAAATACTTGTAAATTTATGGTTAAGTGTCTCTAGATTTGGTTCAATACATTTTGGATAAGTAAAGAATTCAATTTGAACCAAAGTCTGAGACTCGAGTCGACTCCGGAAGATTACGGGTCGACTCCAAGCGTATCAGAAGCACTGGCACAAGCTCGAGTCGACTCCTGGACATTAAGAGTCGACTCCGACTGAGAACAGACAGCTGGACAGAAAGATTCATCTCAGAACCTGTCAACGAGTCGACTCCTGAAGAATTCGAGTCGACTCCAATGCTTGTCGAGTCGACTCCAGGGTAGTATGAGTCGACTCCAGAAAGTAACAGACAGAAACACAGAGAAGCTATTTTGGACTCTGAGAGCCGAGTCGACTTCCGAAGAACTCGAGTCGACTCCGATGGTTGGCAGGTCGACTCCTAAGGAAGCGAGAGTCGACTCCCAGAGAAATACAAGGCAAAAAGTCAGAGAGCCAATTTCGGACACTGAGAGCCGAGTCGACTCCCGCAAAGTCCGAGTCGACTCCGAGGCAGCGCAACCCCAAAGACAGAAGACGGTATTTTCGTCTCTGAGAGGCGAGTCGACTCCAAGACAGTTCGAGTCGACTCCAAGGCAGCGCAACTCCAAAAGACAGAAGACTATTTTTCGGATACTGAGAGCCGAGTCGACTCCGAGACAGTTCGAGTCGACTCCGAGACGGCACAAGTCAACAGACAGAAGATTGGAAGTTCGGGCTCTGAGTGCCGAGTCGACTCCCAGAATATCCGAGTCGACTCGAGTGAGCAAATTTGAAAGCAACTTCTCTGGATTTCTTAGAACGAGTCGTCTCCAAAAGTGCCAGGTCAGCTCCAGACATTGGGAAGTCGACTCCAGGTTCAGTCGAGTCGACTCCAAGTCAAGACAGCACTTTAATTCAAATCCAGAACAGTTGCCGAGCCGTCTCCAGAAAAGCATGAGTCGACTCCTGCAACAGGCGAGTCGACTCCAGATCGCGCGAGTCGACTCCGATCCCAACGGAAACATTGTCAGGAGTTGCAGAATGTGCAGAACGGCTAGTAATCTGGGTCTAACGGCTAGTTTTCTTGGGGAATGGCTTAAATAGCCACAGAGAACTGTAGAAAGAGAGGGAAGTGACATTCCATTCAAAGAAAACAAGTAATCTCCACCTACGAAAGGATTTCAAAGGGAATACACGTGAAAGAAGGAATAGAGGCATTAAACTCCATCCAACCAACTCTTTCTAGCATTCAAGAAGTCTCCGTCAGTCATCAAATCTTCTAGACATTCACGTGGAGACTCCGAGTTCGAGAAGCCCTCCTCTACATCTTCATAAATCTGTTTGAGGGCTCCTAACTTCTTGTTGGAAATTATGTCCTAAATCCAATCAATTGTTGATTGTAAATGTATTTGAATCAATTATAAATAACATGGTATTTATTCATCACCAGAACATCTTCACAAACTCCGATGTGATGAAGTCCTTAGGACTGCTTTGTATAATGAAATATGATTTTGTCACACAGGTCCTTAAATGTTCATGACCGTATGATATACTATTAATAGGACGATAGTATTATCGGGCGTAGGTCATTGTGTATCATATTTGTTGGTTGTCTTCCAAACCAAAGAGTATAGAGATACTAGTATGGTATACAGGTGAATGGTAGTGTACGTTCACTGAACGTGACCAATTGACGGACTCTCTCTTGTCAAGAGTTGTTCCGAGTGGATATGGGTATATGTATCCTTTAGACCTGAGATTGCAACCGGTGGCTTGCAAGCAACTCACTGTACTTTGGTGCCGGACTACCTGAATTTCTAATCCAGCGACGAAAGGTTTCTGGGTCCAGTCAAGTACTTGTGGTAGTCAGTTGCAGATCAAGATGGGATTGACCTCCCTTAGAAATAAGGGTGAATGCCTTGTGTTTTCAATTAAGTAGTACCCTGGCCAGGGAAAGTCAAATCACTATCACTTGACTTATTGAATTGAAACATATTTCCGGATGGATCGTTTCAGGGTAGACAGACTCTAAACCCATCCTGGGCATTTTCTGGTCAAGAGGATGAATTATGCAGTAACCATAGTCCATAGGTTCTAGAATGTTGCTTTGCATCTATTCGGCCTATCCGGTCGTCGGGTCCCATTGCTAGATGGTTACTTCGATTAGTGCAGGAAGTGTTCTTGTACTACCGGCTTAGGTTCGAACCTGTGAGGTCACACGCTTAGAAGTTTCTGGATTGATCAAATGGCTGATTGACGATTGAGAATCGTCTAGAGGTAAAATAGTCAATGTGATTGACTGATTGCCCTAAGCAATTGTTGCTTGGAGAAGTTAATTGGTAATTAGATCACTGATTAGACTCAATTTGATTGAGTAATAGAGATTGGGCTTGACCAAATTCAAATATGATTTGAAGTTGGTAAAACCGTAATTGACACCAAAATTGGTTTGGTGAAAATGTCTAATTTGCCCCAACCAAATCAGATTTGGCTTGAGTCAAATTGGATTAAAATCAATTATGATCCTAGTATGACTAGGACTTCCTTCCCTATGTGGGACCCACATACTGTATGTGGGACCCACGTCCTGCCTAGGTGGGACCCACATACTGTATGTGGGACCCATGTCCTGCTTAGGTGGGACCCACATACTGTATGTGGGACCCACATCCCGGCCACCTCACCCCTTTGCATGCGTGACACGTGGCGGAGCAGGACACCTCTTTTGCTTGCATGCGGGACACGTGGTGGGGCAGGACACCTCTTTTGCTTGCATGTGTGACATGTGGCGGGCCTGGACACCTCACACTCCTCCTGATGTCATCCATGACCTCATCTGCCTCATGAGGTCATCCATGACATCGCCCTCCAGGCCACCTCACCCCTTTGCATGCGTGACACGTGGCGGAGCAGGACATCTCTCTTCCTTGCATGTGTGACATGTGTCCTGGCAGGACACCTCACAGGACACCTCATAGGGACACCTCACCTTCTTCTTGGCCTATAAATAGGCCACCCCTCTTCCTTCTTCCTATAGATGGAGAGCACCAGAGAAAGAGAGTGAGAGGAGAGAGTAGTTCTGAAGGTGAAAGCCCAAGAAGGAGTTCTTGAGCTGTGAAGGTCCATCTTCTTCCTTCTCCCTTTCAGCCAACCTTCTGCCTCCCTGCGAGCTAGCACTCCCCGGGAAGCTGATCATTCCGGAGCTTCGCGTGGACGAGTCATCGAGGCCGGACGCTTGTGCGGCTGCGAAGCATCCTTGAAGGAACCCCCTTCTAAAGGTAAGAGATCTGATCTCTTTTATGGTTGAGATATGATCTCAATCTTCAAATCACAAGAAATTGTGATTTATGCATATTGATTTGAATTACACAATCCTCGGGATCTGAGGGCTTTGTGATATTTGGTGTCAAAGCAAAGGATTAGTGGAGACTATCCGATTCCCGGGAACTCTCACGCGTGATCGTGTGACGAAGCGTGGCTCTCCACCCGGGGGCTCATATGATGAGTGCTTTGATAGGCACGCGCGGGTGTCACCCTATGTATTGGGACTGAGCCTGCGCCACATGTGATGTGCAGTTGAAGACTGTCTTCGACTGGTACCAGAGTTAAAATATCTAAAATATCAAGCATGTTTTTGGTTAAAATGTTTAACCCGTTCTTTCCGCATAAAAATTTTCTGAAATTCATGCTTAGCCCTCTGCACGCACACCATCACTTCTCTCTTATTAATATCGCTGAATATTTGCTTGTTAAGAACACTACAAAAGAAAGGGTATCTCCCGACGCTTTTTTTGGTCTCTCCCGACGCTTTTAAGCGTCGGCTAATTTCCTGCCCACGCATCGCAAAGCGTGGATCAGACGTCGGGCAGGTGGGCGTGGATCGAATTTAACCCGACGCGTCAAAAAAGCGTCGTCGGTCTATGCCGACGCTTTTAAGCGTCGTTCCTTTTATAAGCCTCCGACGCTTAAAAGCGTCGGCAATGGCATTTTTTTTAAAAAAAAAAAATTAACGCTTGCTGGGAAGCCTCCCACCCAGTTCACCGGCTTCGGCTTCGCCACCGTTCTCTTTGAAGACCGGCCGACCAGTGGCGATGGATCCTTCGATTTCGCCTTCTCCGCCCCCGAGATCGCGGCGGCAGGCGGAGGATTGGCGGAAGAAGAGGAGTCGGCAGCAGCGGCGGCCGAGGCGGAGGGAGGAGGAATCGGCGGCGGAGGTTTGGACTTGGATTTGGATTGGCGCGTTCCGAAGCGGGGAATGGGATCTGGCCCACCGGTGAATCGATCGGCTCCGGAGCTTTAGATCCCGCCCCCTCGCGGCCATTTCCGGCGGGTGACGCTCGGATTCATCGTCGTCGTCTTCTTCTTCGTTGAGATCGAGGAGGAGGGCGAGGACCTGGGGCCGCTGGAGGTGGGAGCAGAGCTTCATGGGGCGGATCTGGCCGTTAAGGAAGAGCTCGTCGGCGGAGGTCATGGATCCGGTGGCGAAGGCGGCAGCAGAGGGGAATCGGGCGGAGAATTCGAACTCGAAGGAGCCGGCGACGGAGGCGTCGGGGGAGTCGGAAGGGAAGCGGCCTCCGCCGCCGCCGGCGGAGGAGAGGATGAAGTGCATGGGGCTGGTGGGGGCGCTAAAGAAGTAACCACCGGCGACGCCGCCGCGGCCGGGGCTGGAGGGGGCGCTGACGTAGGGAGTGGAGCAGAAGCTGTCGACATCGTCCGAGGGGAAGCGCAGGGGGGAGAGGGGAGGGTCGAGGTGGTGTTCGCCATGGTTGGGTTCTGCGAGCTCGGAGCTCGGAGGGTCCTTGGAGCTCCATTCTCTCTCTCTCTCTCTCTCTCTCTCTTTCTCTCTGTGGACTATAGCTTCTCGGAGAAGATATTGTAGACGGAAAGGACGAAGGGGGAGGTGGGGCTCGTTGGACACGCAATAATCAGAAGGCGGGGGATGGAAGGGGAGAGGTTTTGAGCCTTTGACGACGCTATTTAGCGTCGGGGTCGACCGCTTAGACGACGCTTATAAGCGTCGTCCCACTAGAGTACAATTAGAGATGGGCACTGGGCCGGGCCGCCCACGGCCCGGCACGGCACGGCACGAAGCGGGCCGTGCCTGGCACGGCCCGCAAGCTACAGTGCCGGGCCGTGCCTGGCACGGCCCCTTTGATAGGGCCGTGCTGGGCCAGAGGGTCCTGGCCAGCGGGCCGTGCCAGGCACGGCCCGCTTCGGGCCTGGGCCGGCACGGCCCGGTCTAGGCCCGCGGGCCAGCACGGCACGGCCCATAAGGGCCTGGGCCGGGCTGGCACGCGAGCCTGGCACGGTCCGGGCCTGGGCCCGGCTCGGCCCGATAAAAATTAATGCTTCATAAATTTTTTTAATAAATTAATAAATATTGAACACTAAGAAATCTTGATTTATGAATATAAAGCCACCTTAATGGTGGGGGGTTTGGCATAGACCCCTACCAGTTTATTAATTTAAATCAAAATGGTACATGAAGGGAGGTTTGGACCTTGGTCTGACCTCTAGAATACAATAAGAAACTAAGAAAGGGCCGAGGTTTGGACCTTGGTCTGACCTCCAGAATACAATAAAAATGTACAATTATAAAAAATTAAGAAATCTTACTAATCATCAGTGATTCAGTGAATCAGTATTCACTCTTCAGTCTTCAGTCTTCAGTCTTCAGTCTTCAGTAGTGTTTGTATCATCATCATCAGAGGATGTTGTATTATGTCCACCTTTATCTTGAAGTCTTGCCTCAGCATCCAGCCAATCCTTGAAGCAGAGAAGCATCTCCACCGTTTCGCCCGTCATCCTACTTCTCTTTTCGTCAAGAACACGCCGACCTGCACTAAAAGCGGATTCCGATGCTACCGTGGACATCGGCACAGCTAAAATATCGCGTGCAATTGCAGACATAACAGGATATTGATTTCTAACACTCTTCCACCAAGATAATACATCTAGATTCTCTATTTGATTTTCATCATATGCAGAATGAAGATCATTTCGTAAATAAAATTCTAGTTCACTACTTAAAGATGAAGAAGATGAAGAGGAACTTGAAGCATGTGTGTGTCTTCTCTGTGCAATGAATGAAAAAATAGATGACGAACGAGAACTACTAGAAGGAAGAATAGAGGTTTGTATTTGTGTTCTAGATCCATGAATTTTTTCATTATATATAGCATAAATATCATAAAGAAGTTGTCTTACCTCATCTTTAGCAGATTCAGCATCTTGATTCATATTTTCAGAGTATGCATCAAGTAAAATTAGCACGCCATTTAATTTAACTCTAGGATCAAATACAGCAGCTAAGTTATGCATAGGACATATCCTGTCCCAATACTCATTCCATTTAGATTCCATTAATTCAATAATAGGCATTAAAACATCATCATATCTATGTTCTGCAAATTTTTGACTAATTATATATGCTTGTTGTAAAAATGAACATGAAGTAGGGTAATAAATACCAGAAAGAATATTGGTAGCATTATAAAAACTAAGCAAAAAATCTTCCAAAATTTTTTCTTTATTCCAATCAGTTTCAGTCAATGTAAATCCTAATCCACGATCATTAATATATGCACTTAATAAATTTTTATATGGGTATGCATCATGTATCATGCTATATGTGGAGTTCCAATGAGTAATTACATCAAGTTTAAATTTTTTAAAACGTTTACCATGATTTATGCATAATTCCTTAAATTCTTGAAGTCTTGATCTAGAAGCATGAATAAAAGAAACTGCATTTCTAATTTTTGAAATCACATCTTGAATCATGCCCATGCCAGCTTGAACAGAAAGATTTAAGATATGACATGCACATCTAATATGCAGTAAATTTCCATCTAATATGGGATGCAATGAGTCTTTTAATAATACAACAGCAGAATTATTATTAGATGCATTAGCAAAAGTAATAGACATAATTTTTTCATTAATATTATATGAACATGCAGTTTGATAAATTATATTTGAAATTTGTTGCCCAGAATGTGGAAAATCAAAAGCACGAAAAGCAAGAATACGTTTATTTAATTGCCAATCATTATCAATATAATGAGCAGTAATGGCAATAAAACAATTACTACCTACAGATGCTGACCGAATATCAGAAGTTAATGAAATTTTTACATTTAAAGTAGAAAGTGTTTTAATTAAATTTTGTTTCATTGCTAAAAAATTGGTCATAGCTACTCTTCTAAATGTACGCCTACTAGTTCTTTTGTAAGCAGGTTGTAGGTTTAATTGAACATATTCTTCAAAATTAAAAGATTCACATAAACTAAAAGGTAATTCATCCTTAACTATCCATTTTACAAGTGCTTTTCTTTGATTTTCATGATTATATGCAAAATTACCTACAAGTAATCCCCCTTGTATATTAAGGCTACTTTGAGTTTGAGCATGAGAATCATGCATCCTATGACTCTCTTGATGTCTTTTTAAATGCCCTGTTCCCCCACTACTACTACAACTATAAAGTTTGGCACATTTTTTACATCTAGCTTTCCAGACTCCCTCAACCATAACTCTATCAAATTCATTCCATACAGTACTAGTCCTCTTACGAGAAGAGGTTTGACCTTCACTCGGTTCACCAGTTCTAGAGGAACTAGGAACAGGGGGTTGGGGATTAGTTTCTTCTCCCTCAGAAACAGGAATGCCAAACTGACTTTCCTCAAAAGATGACATATCTATGATTAATTCAAAAAATAAAAACTAACCGCAAGGAGGAATTGAGTAGAGGGTCGGAGGGCAGAGGCAGAGCCGAGATTCCGAGCTTCCTCTTGTGCTCTCAACAGAAGCGACCTTCTCTTCTCAACAGGAACCTCCTCTTGTGTAGCACTTGAACAAACTAAAAATTAAATTGCTAGAAGAGCACTTTAGAAGAGAGAAATAATAGCAGTAGAGAAGGAGAGAATGAGAGGTTTGGTGTGGTGAGAATGAGGGAGGAATGGGCTATTTATAGAAGCCCAAAAAAATTTTTTTTCCAAAATACCCCTCAATTCAGCCGTTATTGGACTGTTGGGAGGGGTAAAAGCGTCTTTTTCCCGAAAATAGCCGTTGGAAACGGCTATTTTCCTCCCCCTCTCCAGACGGGCCGTGCCAGGCACGGCCCGTCTGGAGCCGTTACGGGCCGTGCCGGCACGGCCCGTTCGGAGCCGTTGCGGGCCGCCCGTTTGCGCCCGTTACGGGCCGTGCCTGGCACGGCCCGTGTCGTGCCGTGCCCGGCCCGGCCCACCAATAGAGGGGCCTGGGGCCGGGCCGGGCTGCAGTTCCGTGCTGGACGGGCCGTGCCAGGCACGGCCCGTTTAGTCTTTGGGCCCGGGGGGCCTGGGCCGGGCCGGCCCGGCACGGCCCGTTGCCCAACTCTAAGTACAATAAACGACGCTTTTAAGCGTCGTTTATTCTTCAATAGGCTCCACGCTCTCCAAAAGCGTCACAAAATTTGGCACGGGAGAGTATTTTGCCGACGCTTTTCCCTAGCGTCGGCAAAAAAGGGTCGGCTTTTTCTAATTTTACTGTTGTGGAAGCTTCCTTTTTCTGTTTGTTTTCAAACCATTTGTTTCTTACTTGATTCAATCAGGGGATTGAATCAAGGGTTGTAAGGTTTGTTGGTGAGCCTAGGTTAAAACCAATGGTGTAAGGGTTGGATTGTGATTCCGGAAAAACAATTGGGTGGTTCTAGTCGGTGAGCCTGGAAAAACCGACCGAGTTCGTTGTGATCTCGTAAAACAACAAGTTGGGTTGTGAGCTTGTGAAACAACCGGCTGTAATCCGAGGGATTATAGTGAATCCCCAAGTGAGGCTTGGGGAGTGGACGTAGGAGCAAGGGTTAGCTCCGAACCACTATAAAATTGCTTGTGTTTGTGATTGCTTCATTGTCTCTTACTTTTCCTTCATCCACTGCATATAGCAACTAATTAATCCACTCGCAAAAAGTTTTAATTAGTTACTCACAAAGCTTTTAATTGCAATAATTATTTTAAAACCCAATTCACCTCTCCTCTTGGGTTGTCTATCTGGGCAACAATCTTGGACCTATCCAATCCACCAAGCCCACGTACAAGAACTATGAAAGCTCTGTTAACATAGATAACTCCGTCCAATGTGTAACCCCCAACCAGGTAGTCCGTTTGGTGCCAATTTAAAACTAGATATATGTACAAGGGATGGACATCATCTTGGCCACTCTTCTGCCGAAGGTTCATACGTTACTAAAGCATTTACTCTATTTATAACGCATACGGTCTACTATGTGAGTACACGTGATCTCACCCATCTTATTATAGAGACACTCTCGAAGGATATGGACGTGGCTATAAAAGGGCATGCTTGGAGGAGTCATCCAGAGCAGGAGGCTCTTCTTTGATTACCCTCGGGGATGCTGAAGCCAGACAATCCGCTCCATTTCCTTGGGAAACCTTCATGCCCAAACATCTAGCCCAACCATTCTGGGCGTCTAGTATGCCACTGGAGGATAAAGGAAGGCATTCTTTTGTGAGCAGTCTCATACCATCCGTACCTAAGATGATTGTACCAGAGATTCCCATTGTGAGATGGGAAGCGGAGATCTCTTCTCGTGAGAAGGGAAGATGAAAGGGAAGCACTTCATTTAGGTCTCAGACTCTCAGGCAAGGAGTAACCACATAGTGCTGAAGGATGCAGACATCCTTTCTTGCTTCGCAATTGGTTACTTGAAGTCAAAGAACAACAAAATGATGGAAACCTAAGCACGGCAAGGATGGACTTCTCTTGGAGTACTGCAAATCTTTCTTAAAGGTTTTGGTGAGGTATAGAACTAGTTATTAGAGAGTGTTTTTTCATTTGTTTTTACAGGAAAGTGTAAAAGCTAGATTCTGAATATAGACTACACTGTTGCTGGCAAATTGATTGATCGATTTGCTATTTTGCTTTTGTTTTTTTTTCTTCCCTCTGGTAAAGCTGTCATCAGGCATGACTAAATTGAGTTGCTAGTACACAAGTGAATTTAATAAAGGATTTCATGTTTCCTTAATTATCATTTGTCGTTTATACATTGAATGATTACTGACATGTTCCAAGAACTTGAGGTTTGTAGAAAGATAGAAGGAATGAAACCCCGCTTTGCTATAATGCATGTTCGGAGTATTGAGGCATAATATTTGTTATTCCATCCCTCATGCAATTGTTTCTATGTCTTCTAAACAGCCCCAATGTCATTAAAGTTTCATCACAATGAAAGTGCAAATGACCCTCTAATTGGAAGTAAAATTCAACATATTATATATATATATATATATATATATATATATATATATATATATATATGACATTAAACAAAGTCAAGTGGGAGCTCAAGTTGTTTATTTCAATTCGAAAGTTAACAAACACACTCAAAGATGATATCATGCTGTTTAAACCTTTTCATCTTAGATGCCCACTTATAATGGGTTAGAGCTTCTAAGCATGGGAATGTCCTATGGAAAGGGAGAAGACAGCATGTCTTCAGCATCACTTCAAGTCACCAAAGGTGAGTTTCTTGCTCTAGATGACTCTCCCAAATACGCCATTTTATAGGCACACCATATCCTTCCAGAGTGTTCCCACACCATATCCTACTGTAAACTTAAAATCGAAGGTATTTGATAGAGTCTAGAAATAAACTCTTATCACTTTCTAATCTAGAGTGAGAAAACTTGAAGTGACCGAGTGATTCAAGTATGGTGCTAGACTTAACAAATCTCAGTCAAGGTCTCTCATCATCCTTTTTACTCTAATAGAAAAGGCAATGGTTGGACATTTTCTCAAAAACAAGAGAGAAGAAATCGTGAGATAGATGTTAGATGTATGCCCTAGAAGCCAATTTGGCTGACACATTGTTGATTCTAGGGACATAATTTTGTACTTGACTATTTATTATTGAATAAATAAAAGGCATCTTTTTCATTCATATTGTTTATGTGTCTATGAATCGTCCAAGAAATTAATAAGATGATGATACATATTCTCAAGAGTTGAGAATTTGAGCCATGTATCATTGGTGATTAATTTCTAAATGCTCCTGATCAAAGGATCATCACGAGGACGGTGATCGATCCGATCAGTGCACAGATCACTCTCCTTCTGGATGGACGAGACTTGAGTCCACAGTGTAGGGACACTGAAGTGATAGTGCAGGTGCTTGTTAGAGAACAAGGGTACTGAGCGTGACCAATACAAGAAGTCACTTGGATGTCTATCCACTCGTCAGTGACTTGCTTGATGTTGCAGTAGTGTGACTGGTCCTTTGACCTACGGCGCTTCGGCTACTCACAGTGAGGTTATTGTAGTTTGACTGCACACATACATGGTCTCTAGCCATATGGGTCCATGCAGTGTAGATTGGCTGCAGTAAGTTCACTGTAGGAGTAGGGTATGCACCTATATGGAATCTATCGACCTTGATAGATAAGGAGAGATCCTATGTGATTTATATGACTGAGTTCGTAAGACCTCGGCCGGGGCAGTATACACAGTGGAGAAAGAGTTTTTCACTATCGAACTCGAGTCGAATAAATCTTGACATATGACAGACGATGGGGTTTGACGAGTTGTCCATGACCTCCGTCCTGTAGGGATCCACGATAGTAGGACTGTATCACATGTTAACTGCACCTAGAGGTTCATCATTCCATTCTGCTGGATAGCCACTACATGCTGCTAGGTGTCACTGGTGGATGGTGGGACTCATAGGGATTATCTTGATGATCGATAAACCCTAATGAGTTGAGTTGGAATCGTTCCAACCCATTGAAAGGAGTTTTCAATGATATAGTGATAGAGATCACAATATATCTCACTACCAGTCAGAATAGAACCTATGGGGTCACACACACTAGAAGTATTGACCGATCCGATGGTTGAAATCGTGATTAGGAATCACAAGAAATCAATTTGATTGATAAGAAGTTGAAGAAGGAAAAAGGAATTAATTAATTGGACTTGAAACAAGAATCCTACTTCGGGTAGGATACCTAGAGTTCTAATTGGATTAGGACTGGAATTCCTACTTGGAATAGGATTCCTCAATCCTAATGAGATTAGGAGTTTTGAATTAAAAATTGGATTCCTACTTGGAGTAGGATTCCTAGAAATCCTAATTGGATTAGGACTTCGGATTCAAGTAGAGTCCTAATTGGATTAGGACTAAAATTAAACAAATCCTAATTGGATTAGGATTCCTTAAGTCTAAATTAATTATTAATCTAATGAATCAACATGACTCCTAATTGGATTAGGATTGAAGAGTTCAATTGAGTCATGGTTCATTCAAGTCCTAATTGGATTAGGACTAGTATAGATTGAACCCAATTTGGCCAATCCTAATTAGATTAGGATTAAACCATGAGAGAGGCACCTAATCCTCTTTGGAAGAGGATTAGGTTAACCAAGTAAGAGGGGCATCAGCCCCTCTCATCTTGGATGGTGCGGATTGAAGGAGAGAGAGGGGCCGGCGCACCCCCCCTTTCTTTCTTTGGAAAACCATCTAGGGCTCCTACTTTGGAGGAGCCCTTGATGGCTATAAGAAGCACCATGAGGCCGGCGCCCTAGGTATTGGAGCCCTCTTCCCTTGTGCCGTGGCCACCCTCTTCCTCCCTCTTAGTTGAAGCCGCAAGCAAGAAAGAAGGAACCTCCAAGTGTTGGCGGCCTCCTCCTCTTCCTTTTCTTCATCCTGCGCAAGCAACAGAAAGAAGGCTGTGCAGGGGTTCATCTACTTCCTCTTCTTCATCCTTCTTCTTCCTCTTCTCAAGCACTTTCAAGAGTTGAAAGAAAGAGAAGAGATCAGCCATCAAAGGAGTCTTTGCAAGGGAGCTAGCACCCCGGGAAGACAAGAAAGCTTTGATCGGTTCTCTACTTCGTGTGGATACCCGTAGAGGCCGGACGTTTGAACGGCTTCAAGCGAACCCTCTCCCTAAAACCACGAATTCAGATTCGCGGTGATCATCTACCCGCGCAAGGTGAAGATTTGATCTTCCTATTGTTTTTAAAAGTTTTAATTCTTACCTAATTACGAAAGGTCTCGAAACAACGTTCATGCGATGAACGTCGAACTCGTGCATGCCGATTCCGCTGCCATCTGAAAATTTTTTGAAATATCAGCGGCATGGGCGGGTTCCCAACAGTGGTATCAGAGCCTAGGCTTCGTAGATTAAGGTAAGAATTAAATATCTAAAGGCATATTAGATCTGAAAATTAAATGATCATGCATGCTGAAAAATTCTGCATGCAGATTTTTCAGGGGTGCTGATTTTTACATGCTGATTTTTATGTGATAAAAAGATGATTCTAATTGCATTGTTAATGGGATTACAAAGTTTAGAATCATGATTAGCATGATCAGCGACCTATGTCATGATATAATCAGTTAAGTTTCAGATCTGAAAATTATAATTGTAGCATACGGTGATGATCATAGGATTCAACCCCTTTTGGTATCAAATGTAATGACCTGCGATGTGATCTGCGATGTCATGTAATTTTTCAGATGCTTGCATGCATCTTATTTGATGTTTTGAGAGGCCTGCGTGCCTCCTAAAAGGAGATGTAAATTATTTTTATTTTTATTTTACATCTGGTTGTATTTCTGTGATGTGATGTACATCAACGATCAAGTTGAAGCAAAGGCATGAGATGAAAGGTGATCTAAGCGGTTGATGGCGATGGGATCAAGAGTTGATCAAGGATCGAATCAAGGAAGCTTGGAATCAATTCAAGAGTTGAAGACCACTTGATCGATTGATGTGCATGTGCTTGTAAAACGACCTAATTAGAATCCATGATCATCACCTAGTTAAAGTTTAGCTTTAATTATTGCCGCGATTATAACTGCCTGCAATGCGCCGTTTGCATGTGATGTGAATGAGAGTCGGGTAGATAGGTCTACATGTGATGTAGCAAACCCAATTGAGACCTAAATCAAAACCTCCTCAATCAAGTCGAGAGTGAACCGACATGAGCAAGTCATATTAGATTAATTGATCTAATTGGTGTCTAGGAAAGCATGAAAGGTGGTTACTTAATTAGGACCTTACTCTCTGAGTAAGGGGAGCCTCCCACCTGCTTACCTGGCCAATTGTTCGATTACCTCTTATGAAAGGCTCAAGTTGCAAACACTAAGACCTGATTAACCAATATTAAGTCAATAGGTCTTCCACTGTAGTAGAGCTGCTAAGGCCTTTCTGATGTTGACTTGTCTCGACTGGATACAGTGGTCAAGTTGCATTGGGGGGCTGGACCTCTCTATAGACATGAGATGTTGTAGGGTAAAGGTGGGGTTGGGCACCAATAACTGTTAGGTGAGGACCCAATGACGACTTTATTCTTACGGTTATACAGTGGGTCTGACTTAACTAAGAAATGGGACCAATAACTGTTAGGTGAGGTCTTCATGGCTTAGAGACCAAGTTGCACTGCAACATGCTTGAGAAGCATTGTACAAGAGTTGTACACTCATCCATCTATGTGTCACCAATAACTGTTAGGTGAGGTGGCATGTAAATTGGTGGGACCGCAGTACCCACTAGAAACCCTAGTCGTGTGGGATTTCCGTTTTCCTACCAGGGGAGTGTGAGGAATTCGAGAAAATAGTGGGAGTCACATTTGTTCTAAAAGACCTTAGGACAGATTAGGATCAAGTACAAAAGTCTAACTAGAATCTTTACTCTCTGCAGATACAATGTCGGCTTCAAACCCTTTGACCCGTATTCTTGAGACCAACCGACTGACCGGAACCAATTACAAGGACTGGCTTAGAAATCTCAAAATAGTTTTGGACTGTGAGAAGATAGGTTATATACTCGATTCAGATATCCCCACATTACCAGCACGTCCCACTGATGTTCAGCGTGAGATGCATAAAAAGTGGTTGGACGATGACATTAGAGTAAAATGCTATATGATGGCATCTATGTCTAATGAACTCCAATGCCAGCATGAAAATATAAAGACTGCTAGGGACATACTGGCACACCTACAAGAGTTGTATGGTGAGCAGAGTCGCACAGCTCGTTTTGAAGTGTCCAAGAGGCTTTTCAAAGCGAAGATGCGCGAAGGGCAGTCTGTTCATGATCACGGTCTGACCATGATCAAGGACCTAGAGGAGCTTGAGAAGCTCGGTATGGACATGCACAAGAAATTGCAAGTGGATTTGATCCTACAGTCACTTTCTGATTCATTTGGTCAGTTTATAGTAAACTACCACATGAATAAGATTGAATGCACTAAGACTGAACTAATCAACATGTTGGTAACTGCTGAGGGAGCCTTGAAAGGTTCAAGGGGCAATGTCCTCGCTGCTGAGTTGACTTCTGGTTCCAAGAGAAAGTCTACTTGGAAGAAAAAGAAGCCTGCAAAGAAGCAGAAGAAAGACAAGAAGCCAAAGAAGGAAGTTCAAAAGAAAAGGGCTAACGACAAAGGAAAATGTTTCCACTGCAATGTCGAAGGCCACTGGAAGAGAAACTGTCCTTCATACCTCGAGAGCCTGAAGAACAAGAAAGGTGACATACCTTCAGAAGGTATAGACTTGCTCATTATTGAAACTAATCTAACGGTTTCTTCTACTTCTAGTTGGGTTATAGATTCTGGTTCTAGTGCTCATTTGTGCACTACCATGCAGGGTCTAAAGGAAAGTAGAAGGCTGGCGGAAGGTGCGGTAACCCTTCGGGTTGGCAACGGGGCAAAAGTTGCTGCTGTGGCTGTGGGCACCTACCATCTGCGACTACCGTCTGGATTTAGTTTAATACTTAGAGACTGCTATTATGTACCTGTTGCTAGCAGAAATTTGATTTCTGTTTCATGTCTAGCACAGGAAGGTCATGTTTTTACATTTGACAAAGACTGCTGTTCTATTTATTTGAGAAATAAAATAGTCGCACGTGGTTTTATGATTGACAGTCTCTACCATTTACATATGGATGTATCTGTGAATGTTACCGAGCAAGATGTGAGTGCCAAAGGATCCAAAAGATCCAGAGATGAGATAAACCAAAGATATTTGTGGCACCTCAGACTTGGCCATATTGGAGAAGATAGAATGAACAAAATGGATAAAGATGGGCTCTTAGGCTCATTGACTTCCGAGTCATATCCAGTTTGCGAGTCCTGTCTTCAAGGAAAGATGGCCAGACTACCCTTTGTAGGACATGGGGAGAGGACCACTGAAATACTTACCCTAGTACATACAGATGTATGTGGCCCATTCGATGTGCTAGCCAGGGGACGTTATTCTTACTTCATTACCTTTACCGATGATTATTCACGGTATGGGTATGTGTATCTTATGAGACACAAGTCTGAATCCTTTGAAAAGTTCAAAGAGTTCAAAAATGAAGTAGAAAAACAAACTGGAAAACCTCTTAAGGCTCTTCGATCAGATCGGGGAGGAGAATACCTTAGTGGGGAATTCCGGGACTATCTCAAAGAAAACGGCATAGTCTCACAATGGACACCTCCGGGTACACCTCAACTCAACGGGGTGTCAGAGAGGAGAAATCGGACCCTATTGGATATGGTCAGGTCCATGATGAGCTTCACTGATTTACCTATGTTCCTTTGGGGAGATGCCTTACTCACAGCGATTTATTTATTGAATAGAATTCCCTCTAAATCCGTTCCTACCACACCGTATGAGATATGGCATGGTAAGAAACCAAGTCTGGGTCATCTCAAGATTTGGGGATGTCCGGCCCACGTCAAACGACTACAGGCGAACAAGTTAGAGGCTAGGACCATAAGTGCTCGTTTTATAGGATATCCTAAAGAGTCATTAGGATACAATTTTTTACGTCTCAGAGGATCACAATGTGTTTATGAGCCGTCATGCCATCTTCTTGGAAAATCAGTTTATCCTTGATAGAGGCAGTGGGAGGAAAATTGAGCTTGAAGAGAAAGTCTCTGAAAAGCAACGAGTCATGGATCCTATAGAACCTATTCATAAGGAGCCAGTACACGATGTCCCTCAACCACCTCGTAGATCTAGTAGGGTCTCCCATCCTCCCGATAGATACTTAGGTATACTAGAAGAGGATACAGAGGAAATGTTCCTAGTGGGGGATAGGGATCACATACAGGATCCCAAAACCTACAACGAGGCGATATCTGATATCGATTCCGAGAAATGGCTGGAAGCTATGAAGTCAGAGATAGACTCCATGCATTCCAACCAAGTCTGGACCTTAGTAGATCCACCAGAAGGTATTGTACCTATTGGATGCAAATGGATCTACAAAAGGAAGATAGGTTCGGATGGAGAGGTAGAGACCTATAAGGCAAGGCTTGTGGCGAAAGGGTATAGTCAGCGCGAAGGCATTGACTATCAGGAGACCTTTTCACCTGTAGCCATGCTAAAATCCATCCGAACATTGCTTGCCATTGCAGCATTTCATGATTATGAAATCTGGCAGATGGATGTGAAAACTGCTTTCCTGAATGGATATCTTGATGAAGATATCTATATGGAACAGCCTTTGGGTTTTACTTCCAGTGATGGAGATCACAAGGTCTGCAAGCTGCAAAGGTCCATCTATGGACTAAAGCAAGCATCTCGGAGTTGGAACACTCGTTTCGATGATACAATCAAAACGTTTGATTTCATCAAAAACGAGGAGGAACCATGTGTTTATAAAAAGGTTAGTGGGAGTGCTGTCGTTTTTCTCGTACTGTACGTAGATGACATTCTCCTGATTGGGAATGATATTCCCATGCTAACCTCGGTCAAGGTCTGGTTGTCAAAAGAATTCTCCATGAAAGACCTTGGGGAAGCATCCTATATTTTGGGAATAAAAGTCTATAGAGATAGATCTAAAAGGATGCTTGGCCTGTCACAGAAAATGTACATAGAGGAGGTGCTGAAGAGGTTCAGCATGGAAAACTCCAAGAGGGGTCTTTTACCCCTAAGGCATGGAATTCATCTCTCCAAGAAGATGTGCCCCAACACACCTGAGGAGATTCAACGCATGAGCAAGATTCCTTATGCATCGGCAATAGGAAGCCTCATGTATGCCATGCTATGTACACGACCTGATATAGCTCTTGCTGTGAGTGTCACAAGCAGATATCAGTCGAATCCAGGTGAAGAACACTGGACAGCTGTGAAGAATATTCTTAAGTACTTGAGAAGAACTAAAGATTTATTCTTGGTTTTTGGAGGATCATCAGAGTTAAAGGTAGAAGGGTACACAGATTCAGACTTCATGACTGATGTCGATGACAGGAAGTCAACATCTGGATACGTGTTCTTGTGCAATGGTGGTACGGTGAATTGGAAGAGTTCTAAACAACCGATCATTGCTGATTCGACTATGGAAGCCGAATACATCGCCGCCTCTGAAGCTGCTAAGGAAGGCTTCTGGTTCAAGAAATTCATTGCAGAGCTGGATGTGATGACATCAGATGCCATAACACTCTACTGCGATAACAATGGCGCCATAGCCCTTGCTAAGGAGCCAAGGTCTCATCAGAAGTCTAAGCATATAGAGCGGCGCTTTCACCTCATACGCGACTATGTGGAGAAGAAATATGTAGAGGTGCAGAGAGTAGACTCCGCGGATAACGTGGCAGACCCTTTCACTAAGCAGCTGAGTCAGCAAAAGACTGAAGCCCACCTTGAGAAGATGGGCCTAAGATATATGACCAATTGGCTTTAGTGCAAGTGGGAGATTGTTAGATGTATGCCCTAGAAGCCAATTTGGATGACACATTGTTGATTCTAGGGACATAATTTTGTACTTGACTATTTATTATTGAATAAATAAAAGGCATCTTTTTCATTCATATTGTTTATGTGTCTATGAATCGTCCAAGAAATTAATAAGATGATGATACATATTCTCAAGAGTTGAGAATTTGAGCCATGTATCATTGGTGATTAATTTCTAAATGCTCCTGATCAAAGGATCATCACGAGGACGGTGATCGATCCGATCAGTGCACAGATCACTCTCCTTCTGGATGGACGAGACTTGAGTCCACAGTGTAGGGACACTGAAGTGATAGTGCAGGTGCTTGTTAGAGAACAAGGGTACTGAGCGTGACCAATACAAGAAGTCACTTGGATGTCTATCCACTCGTCAGTGACTTGCTTGATGTTGCAGTAGTGTGACTGGTCCTTTGACCTGCGGCGCTTCGGCTACTCACAGTGAGGTTATTGTAGTTTGACTGCACACATACATGGTCTCTAGCCATATGGGTCCATGCAGTGTAGATTGGCTGCAGTAAGTTCACTGTAGGAGTAGGGTATGCACCTATATGGAATCTATCGACCTTGATAGATAAGGAGAGATCCTATGTGATTTATAAGACTGAGTTCGTAAGACCTCGGCCGGGGCAGTATACACAGTGGAGAAAGAGTTTTTCACTATCGAACTCGAGTCGAATAAATCTTGACATATGACAGACGATGGGGTTTGACGAGTTGTCCATGACCTCCGTCCTGTAGGGATCCACGATAGTAGGACTGTATCACATGTTAACTGCACCTAGAGGTTCATCATTCCATTCTGCTGGGTAGCCACTACATGCTGCTAGGTGTCACTGGTGGATGGTGGGACTCATAGGGATTATCTTGATGATCGATAAACCCTAATGAGTTGAGTTGGAATCGTTCCAACCCATTGAAAGGAGTTTTCAATGATATAGTGATAGAGATCACAATATATCTCACTACCAGTCAGAATAGAACCTATGGGGTCACACACACTAGAAGTATTGACCGATCCGATGGTTGAAATCGTGATTAGGAATCACAAGAAATCAATTTGATTGATAAGAAGTTGAAGAAGGAAAAAGGAATTAATTAATTGGACTTGAAACAAGAATCCTACTTCGGGTAGGATACCTAGAGTTCTAATTGGATTAGGACTGGGATTCCTACTTGGAATAGGATTCCTCAATCCTAATGAGATTAGGAGTTTTGAATTAAAAATTGGATTCCTACTTGGAGTAGGATTCCTAGAAATCCTAATTGGATTAGGACTTCGGATTCAAGTAGAGTCCTAATTGGATTAGGACTAAAATTAAACAAATCCTAATTGGATTAGGATTCCTTAAGTCTAAATTAATTATTAATCTAATGAATCAACATGACTCCTAATTGGATTAGGATTGAAGAGTTCAATTGAGTCATGGTTCATTCAAGTCCTAATTGGATTAGGACTAGTATAGATTGAACCCAATTTGGCCAATCCTAATTAGATTAGGATTAAACCATGAGAGAGGCACCTAATCCTCTTTGGAAGAGGATTAGGTTAACCAAGTAAGAGGGGCATCAGCCCCTCTCATCTTGGATGGTGCGGATTGAAGGAGAGAGAGGGGCCGGCGCACCCCCCCTTTCTTTCTTTGGAAAACCATCTAGGGCTCCTACTTTGGAGGAGCCCTTGATGGCTATAAGAAGCACCATGAGGCCGGCGCCCTAGGTATTGGAGCCCTCTTCCCTTGTGCCGTGGCCACCCTCTTCCTCCCTTTTAGTTGCAGCCGCAAGCAAGAAAGAAGGAACCTCCAAGTGTTGGCGGCCTCCTCCTCTTCCTTTTCTTCATCCTGCGCAAGCAACAGAAAGAAGGCTGTGCAGGGGTTCATCTACTTCCTCTTCTTCATCCTTCTTCTTCCTCTTCTCAAGCACTTTCAAGAGTTGAAAGAAAGAGAAGAGATCAGCCATCAAAGGAGTCTTTGCAAGGGAGCTAGCACCCCGGGAAGACAAGAAAGCTTTGATCGGTTCTCTACTTCGTGTGGATACCCGTAGAGGCCGGACGTTTGAACGGCTTCAAGCGAACCCTCTCCCTAAAACCACGAATTCAGATTCGCGGTGATCATCTACCCGCGCAAGGTGAAGATTTGATCTTCCTATTGTTTTTAAAAGTTTTAATTCTTACCTAATTACGAAAGGTCTCGAAACAACGTTCATGCGATGAACGTCGAACTCGTGCATGCCGATTCCGCTGCCATCTGAAAAATTTTTGAAATATCAGCGGCATGGGCGGGTTCCCAACAATAGAAAGACCTCTTATTTTTTCACCAAAGAGAAAAGGTTAATTTTTATCTACTTCCTTTTTTTTGAACCCTAATATTTCACTACTTCAAATCTTGAAGATGAGCCTTGGTACAAATGGAAGGTTCCTCTATTATGACATGTAGGTCATGCATTAGAAAAATAGAAATAGCTTCTCAGCATAGGAGAGTAGGACTGTGTATATTTGACCTTCCCTAGATTCTACAATGGTGAGGGCTTTCAAACACTAGGAAAAGAAGGTGCATGTCTTAGAATCACTATCATAATAGTACAGGAATGCTACCCATTACTTCTGGTGTGTTGTTTTGATTATTGGAAATGATGAGAGCACAAAAGTGCAATCATCATACCATCATAATTAGTATTATAGCTAATCACTAATAATAAAATTAACTAATTAACGTTGTATTTATGTTTGAGTGCAAGTAATCCAAGAGACCCAATAACATTGGGTTTGAGCCCAATGCCCGGCAGCCCGAGCTCAAGTCAAGCCAGCATTCCAGCGCATCCCAATCCTCCACGCCATCAGCGACGTCCCAAGGATCTCGCGATTAGCCCAAATGCGTCTCCAGCTCCCAGTCCGCCCTTACAGCACCAACTTGATTGTCCCAGGCCGTCCACGTCTTCAGCGCATCCCCACCACACCTCACAGCCATCCAGCCAATTTCCCAATCCTCCACGCCATCAACGCAATCGAAGCAACGTTTCTTCTCCCAACAGCCATCCGTTTCTTCTCCCAGCAACCATCTGTTTCTTCTCTTCCGAGTTCCAGCTCCTTCTCGTGAAGCCAGCGAATCCCATATGCAGCGTCCCAGCCGATTCAAGGAGCCGCTTCAGCCGCCCATGATTCTCCCCCAAATCCCAACATCCCAGCCTCTTCTCCCATCCGTATTCATCATCCACGGATCCGCTCCTCCCAGCACCGATTTCGGTCGCCCGTTTCAAAGATCCACAGCTTCATCCCGTGCGGAAACAAGGGGGAAGAAAGGATCACACGCCCGTTTCTAATCCGGCGTCCACAAAGCTTCCGGATTCCGCATCTCTTCCGGATTTGAAATCCCAAGCGTCCGAGCTCCACGGATCACGCCGGCTAGTCCAGCCTCCTCCGCATCCAAGCACCCGCGGCGCTCTTCATCCGGATCCACCTCCCGAGATCCTACGGCCGTTTCTCCTCCTCTCCATGCGCAATCAAGGGTTCCATGCTCTGGCGATCTATAAGAAGGGGAGAACGAGAGGAGGAGGGGGGTCCTCGGTTGGGGTTGAGGCCAAGAAACAGAGAGGAGGAGGGGAGGTTCTCGGCTTGGTGAGGGGAAGCTCTGTTCAAAAGAAACAGAGGAGGAGCTCTATTTTTCGAGAAGAAGGAAGAAAAAAAATAATATTTTATTTTTTTTAGTGTTCAACCGAGAGGGGTTACTTGTTCCCTTGTTTTCATTTTTTTTTCCTTCTTACTTTTGTAAGCATTTTTCTTTCTATGCAAGCTATTAAATTTTCTTTTATGCAATCCATGTTATAGGTTTTGTTTAATTTCTGTTCTTTTATGCAATCCATTAATTTTTCTTTCATGCAATCTATGTTCCAGGCTTCAATTTTCTTAAGCACTGTTTTCATCCATGCCAAAGTTTTTCTTTGAGTAGTTAAATATTTCATTAAATTTATAAATGCTCTTCGATTCCAAGTATCTGTCTTTTGTTTACTTTCAAATAAAAAACATTCTCTGGTAAACTAGAGAATCATTCAACATCTCCGAAGTAATGTTCTTCTTTTGTTATTTAAAAATCGATTTTGAATCTGAGTGAATGTTTTAATTTTTATGCAACTCCAATCGCCTCCCTGTGGATCGACCTCTTACGACCACTATTCTTCGAGTAGAAAAGGTAAGAGTAAAATTAAATTAAACTTTGTTTGTCGGTTCTAACAACGATCTGTTTAGCATATTTTTAGGTAAACAGGAATCGGACAACAAAATTTTGGCGCCATTGCCAGGAAGGCAAATCGAGAAGCAAGAACGATCACGAAAATCAACTCGAATTTTGGATGCCCGAAGTGAACGCACTCCGGTAGTAAGTTTTTTTTTAATTAATTTCTCTTGTTTTGATTATTTTTAGTTAATAATTTCATAGTTATTAAATTCTAAAATTTAAAATTCAGAATTTAAAATTTTAAAAAAAAAGTGAAAAAATTTTAAAATTCAAAAATTTAGATTCAAAATTTGAATTCTGAAATTTGAAATTTGAAAATTAAAAAAAAAGTTAAAAAATTAATTAAATTAAAAAATTATTATTTTTGCTAGTAATTGATAGGGTGTAATCCTCCGAGGTTATCATACCTCTATTGGGGCTCCTCACGGAATAATCTCCAGAGCTTATTCAGCGAGCATTCGGAGATTGACTGACGCATAAGGATTAGTTTTAGTTTACATTCAAGTTATTCCTATATAAAAATTTAAATAAAACAAAAATATAAAATTAAAAAATTAAAAAAATATATATAAAAATTTTTTTTTGCTTGCTCATTTAATCAGTACAACCTAATGACATTCTATAAACTTTAAAAAAAAAATCATTGAATATTTATTGCATTTAGTATTAAGCATTTGCATAAAATAATTTAAGGGCAAAACCCATTAAAAAGATAAGGTCGGAAAGTCATTACCTTTCCTAAGCCCAAAAATCACCACCTTGCATACATATCCTAAGCCAAATTAAATTAAAATCAATTAGACGTTGGTCTTAGGATTTTCAAGCTTAATTAGGCTCTTGGAAAGAAGCGGCTGAAAGCCACTCCAGTGAGAATTTAGTAATTGGTGATGTCTAGGAAAGTTTTACAATAGTGAGAACTGTTACGGATTTTGTGGTATCAGTGTATCCCTTCTGGCACCACCACACATCCCGGAACTTTTCTGGTCGCTGGTTACTGGATCGTTTAACTGGTAAGCTCAAGCTTAATCTGAAAGGAAGATTCGGAGCTATCTAATCTATAAAAGAATTTCAGAAACTTTTTAATCTGATAAATCTCTGTGCAACTAGATTAAAAGCTACTAAACCTCACATAATTCTAAGACTAATAGAGTCAAATTGTTGTGTGGTGTTGGTTATGGTCATCTTTGTCTAGCCCTTCTCTTCTCTTAGGATTTCGTTCATTTTAGGAGTCAAATCTAATGAATTGTTGATAATGTATGCATGGTAGAAGGTCATTAAGGGATAAGTTAACACCATTTGATTCTGAGATTGATAGAACTTTTCATCACAATCAGCGAATTGTAAGCCAACCATCAATCTCTACAATGGGTGAACATATTAGAACTTTGAATGAGTTGTTCGCACCCGCATCCGCTAATCCCCCTACTTGCATAGCATTACCAATTAATAATGCAGCCCAATTCGAGATTCGGGCTGCAACAATAAACATGTTACCCAAATTTCATCGGTTTAAGAGCGAACAACCGTATATTCATCTAAACAAATTTTTGACAATCTGTCAAACGTTTAGAAATCAAAACTTAGATGAAGAGGGTATTAAATTAAGGTTGTTTCCAATGACTCTAGAGGATCGTGCTGCTGCATGGCTGTATTCTCTTGCTTCAAATTCCATCACATCATGAGAACAACTATCTAGGAAGTTCATGGCTAAGTTCTATCCCATGGTAAAGACTGAAAAAATTAAGGATGCCATTAGAACTTCTAGAAAAAAATCTAAGAAGAAATTTTTCCAACTTTGGAAAAGATTTCATGATCTTTTGGTCAAGTGCCCGCACCATGGGCTTGACAAAGCTGATCTAGTACATTTCTTTTACAAAGGATTACCTCCAGCACATAGGAACATGATTGAATCCATGCATAAGGGTAGGTTCATGAACCAAACCCCTAATCAAGCCTATGAGTTCCTTGTAGACTTAGCTAAAAATGCCCAAAATTGGAGTAGCTACGGTCAGGAGATAGATAGAAATGATTATGGTTCTAGAGAACCAAGTACCTACGGAATAAAAATAGATCCCGAACTCAAAAATGTCATATCCAATCTGGTGAATGGGGTGAATAATCTAAGCAAAAAGTTGGATGCTTTTACGGTTTCCACAAACTCAAACTCACAAAAAGAGTCAAATTCCATCAAGAAAGTGGAACATGAGCCACAAGGCTTATGCATCTTGTGTAACAATTCTGAGCATCTAGTGGAGTGTTGTCCTAGTCTACCCAATATTAAGGCTGAGCAGGCAAATGCTCTAAATTCATATAATGCCTTTAAGAAATCCACTCCCAATTCATTCAGCCTAGTTTATCACCCTGATAATAGGTTTCATCCGAATTTCTCATACAGGCAGACTGAACCTATTTAGCATCAGGGTGGTCCACCAGGTTTTCAGAAAAAAAATTTCAGGATAGGTCCACCACAGATGAACCAATCATTAGCTCCACCTATCCCTCCTTATAGTGCCCCTATCACTCAGCAGTCTACATCGTTGGAAGCCGTGATGGCTAACATGATGAAGCAGCAATAAGACTCATCCAACAGCAACAACAGACCAACATGGCTCAAACCCAGACTAACCAATTCCATGTGCAAGCGATTGCAAAATATGAGGTTAGTCTGAGCCAAATAGCTAACTCTCTAGGGGATAGGAAGAGAGGTGAATTATCCAGTCAGCTAGTGCCTAATCCTAGTAGGCAACAGAATCAAGGGCCAAGAGGCCAGTTTCAGATAAATTCGAATAAAAACTCAACCCATGAAGTCCAGGCAATTACCACTTTACGGTCTGGCAAGCAAGTGGACAACAAGGTCCAACTTTCTATATAAGAAAAAGAAGAAAAGCATGAACCGAGCCCCACTCAGAAAAAGGCACAAGAACAGGAAACATAAGAAATAGAGGAGAAACCAATAGAGACATACACATCCAAGGCTCCCTTTCCTAGTAGACTACAAGACTCAAAGAAAAAATCTCAGTATGATGAAATCATGGAAGTCTTTAAAAATGTCCAAATAAATTTATCCTTTCTAGATGCCATCAGACAGATCCCCTCCTATACAAAATTCTTAAAAGACCTGACCACGGTAAAAAGAAAAACCAGTATTCCTAGGTAAGCTGTGATGGCGGCACAAGCCTCATCTCTCATTTAACAACAGATTGTCCCAAAATACAAGGACCCTGGTTGCCCCACTGTTGAAATTAAAATAGGAGAAACCATCATTTGAAGAGCTCTCCTAGATTTGAACCTGTTACCCTATTCTGTTTACACAGAGTTGGGTTTAGGGGAATTAAAACCCACAAACATCACTCTTTCATTAGCAGATAGGACTGTAAAGTATCCCAAAAGAATTGTCGAGGATGTGATTGTAAAAGTTAATGAGTTCTACTACCCTATGGATTTTGTAGTCCTTGAAACTGAACCAGTAAAAAATCCAGAAAGTCACATCCCGGTGATCCTAGGTAGACCATTTTTGGCCACTTCAAATGCTGTGATTAGTTGCCGAAATGAAATAATGACTCTAGCCTTTGGGAACATGACTTTCCAGCTCAATATTTTTCACAGTAGTAATCAGTCAACTGAGATGGACGATTTGGAAGAAATTTACATGATTGAGAACATAATTAGCAGTTCTTTTGAAGAGTCCAGTTATTCTGATCCATTAGAAAGATGTTTGGCTAATTTCGGTCAAGATTGTGAATCAAGTCAGGAGGTTAATGCATTGTTAGATTTCATTTCTGTGATGGATACTAGCAGATGGGCCACCAAATTTGAATCATTGCCTATTTCGGAATCTCTGCTAGTGCCATCCAATGTTAAACCTCCCCAGCTAGAACTTAAAGACCTTTCCGAAAACTTGAAGTATGCATTTCTTAGAGACAACAACACCTTACCTATTATTATTGCATCGAATCTGACTAAAGAATAGGAAGATAAGTTGTTAAGTATCCTTCGGAAGAATCAGGAAGCTATCGGTTGGTCTATAGCTGATATTAAGAAGATTAGTCCTTCTGTGGTCCAACATAAAATCCATCTAGAAGAAGATGCAAAAATCTCTAGAGAACCACAAAGGCGACTTAATCCAATCATGAAGGACGTAGTTCGAGCCGAGGTCATCAAGCTTTTAAATGCAGGGATTATATATCCTATTTCTGATAGTCAGTGGGTAAGCCCAGTTCAAGTCGTACCCAAAAAGTCTGGCATCACTATGGTGAAAAATGATCGCCATGAGTTAGTCCCTACTCGAGTCCAAACGGGATGGCGAGTATGCATCGACTATAGGAAGCTTAATGCCATGACTAGAAAAGACCATTTTCCTCTATCCTTCATCAATCAAATGCTAGAATGTCTAGCTAGCCACTTTCATTACTGTTTCTCGATGGTTATTCTGGATATAACCAAGTCCCTATTGCACGTGAGGATCAAGAGAAAACCATGTTCACCTGTCCTTATGGCACTTTTGCCTATCGTCGCATGCCTTTTGGGCTATGCAATGCACCGGCTACATTCCAGCGGTGTATGATGAGTATTTTCTTCGACATGGTGGAGAAATTTTTAGAAGTTTTCATGGATGACTTTCTGTATTTGGATCCAATTTTGATGAATGTCTGCACCACTTGACACTTATTGTAGAATGCTGTAAAGAGAAAAATTTAGTTCTTAACAAGAAGAAGTGTCATTTCATGGTAGAATCAGGTATGGTTTTAGGACACATTATGTCACAAAGGGAAATTGAGGTGGATAAGGCCAAAGTAGAATTAATTGCTAAATTGCCACCTCCCAAGACTATTAGGAAAATTCGATCATTTTTAGGGCATGCGGGTTTTTACCGCCGCTTTATCAAAGATTTCAGCAAAATATCAAAATTCTTATGTGATTTGTTGGCCAAAGATGCTATTTTCAATTTTTCACCAACTTGTGTAACTGCTTTCGAAAGACTGAAGTCTGAATTGACTTCAGCACCCATCATAAGGTGTCCTGATTGGAGTCATCCTTTTGAAATCATGTGTAATACATCTGATTATGCCATAGGTGCTGTCTTAGGTCAGCGAGTGGAAAAGCTTTCCCATGTTATTCATTATGCGAGCAAAACTCTGAATGACGCCCAACTCAACTATTCCACCACTGAAAAAGAATTGTTGGCAGTTGTTTTTGCTCTAGATAAATTTCGCCCCTACCTGATAGGATCTAAGGTTCTTGTTTATTTTGATCATGCCTCCCTTAAGCACCTTCTCATAAAGAAGGATGCTAAGGCAAGGCTCATTCATTGGATCCTATTGCTCCAGAAATTTGATCTCAAAATTTGAGATAAAAAGGGATCTGAAAATGTAGTAGCTGACCACTTGTCCAGACTGATTGTTGAGTCATCTGCAGAATCGTTACCTGTATCCGAAACTTTTCTGAATGAACAACTAATGATGATTTTCCATACCAATGTTCCATGGTATGCTGACATAGTCAACTACCTCGTTACCAAACAAATGCCCAGCTCTTGGACCAAACGGGAGCAATTTCGCTTCCTAGCTCGTGTGAAGTGATATTTTTGGGATGAACCATACTTATTTAAATATTGCCCTGATCAGATCATCCAACGGTGTATCCTTGAATACGAACAAAGGAAAGTCCTTTCCTTTTGTCATGACCACGCTTGTGGTGGTCATTTCAGTGGTAAAAGGACGACTGCAAAGGTTTTGCAGTGTGAATTCTATTGGCCCACACTATTTCATGACTCACACGAGTATTGTAAAGCATGTGACCGATGTTAAAGACTAGAAAAAATTTCAAGAAAAAATGAGATGCCCCTGAACCCGATCTTAATTGTAGAAATCTTTGATGTTTGGGGTATTGATTTTATGGGTCCTTTTCCTATGTCATTTGGGCACCAGTACATACTCCTAGCTGTTGACTATGTGTCCAAGTGGATTGAGGCTGTCGCATGTAAGACCAATGATCACAAAGTAGTGATCAAGTTTCTTAAGAAGTCTGTCTTCGCTCGCTTTGGCACCCCTCGTGCTATCATTAGTGATGGAGGGAAACATTTTTGCAATAGAATTTTTAAAGCCCTTGCTAGGAAGTACAACATCACCCATAAGATCGGTACACCATATCATCCACAAACGAGTGGACAAGTTGAGATTTCTAACAGAGAAATCAAGACCATCCTTGAAAAAACTGTCAATCCATCTCAAAAGGATTGGTCCCTTAGGTTAACAGATGCATTGTGGGCATATCTTATGGCCTACAAAACAGCAATTGGAATGTCCCCATATAGGATTGTCTATGGCAAGGCTTGCCATTTACCTGTCGAGTTAGAACACAAGGCCTATTGAGCAATCAAACGCCTAAATTTCGATCTCGACAAGGCGGAAGAACATAGAAAACTTCAGCAAGACGAGCTTGAAGAAATTAGGAACGATGCTTACGAGTGTGTTAAGAAGTACAAGGATCGCATGAAGGTCATGCATGATAAAATGATTACTCTAAAGAGTTTCACCAAGGATAAAAAGTTATTTTATATGATTCTCGATTACATCTATTTTCTGGAAAACTTGAATCTCGCTGGACTGGCCCATACACGGTAGAGAAAGTGCATCCGCATGGTGCGGTAGTAATATGCAATACTAAGGATGGTAGGTCGTTTCAAGTCAATAGATATTATTTAAAACCATACCTTGAGTATCTGAGTCCAGAAGTTGAGGAGACACTTCTGACCGATCCTGTCTATCATGAATGAATTAGAATTGTCTGGCTGAAGACAAAACTTAGCGCTCTTGGGAGGCAACCCAAATTATATAAATTGTAAAATTTTACTAACATGCAGGTTTGGGGATTTTTGGCCCCAATTGTCAATTTACCTACCCATATCAGGTAACTTCTCCTCTGTCCTATTACTGCTTTAAATTTTCTTTAACATTGAGGACAATGTTAGATTTAGGTTTGGGGGTATTTTTAAGCATTTAAAATATAAAAAAAAAACCTAATTTCTGTACAACACACAAGGTATATAAAATCTAAGAGCCTAATGACTAGTCAGAAGTAGTGCAAAGTGAGTTCTTTTTATTAAGTTCCTTTTAGTGAGTTGTAAGCTAATTAGTACTTTGAATTTCACAACACATCTGACCTGCATTTCTAAGATATAGGGTCGACATTGTGTTGAGAATATGGTAGCACCCTCGAATCCTGATGAATCATCTTTTTCTGATTCACAAAAAAAAATAAAAAATAAAATAAAATAAAATAAAATAAAATAATAAAATTTTGTGGATTTAGTCAGGTACATCGAAAAGGGCTACCTATTGTCAAAGGTCAGCGGGCTTGTGATGAGGAACCCGAGCATAGGTCCGTAGGGGAGTCTTGATGCCCGACACCTCATGCCAACTGGTGTGAGAATTGTCGACTAATTGCTCGCTACATGGAGGAATCATCACAGGAGTAAAAGTGCACAATATATACATTATCATGTTTCTTGAAAAAAAATCTGTATATTGACCTTAAGAAAGATAATAGTGTGAAAGCCGTCGTTACAAAAATTTGAGTAAACTAGAATATTACAGATAAAGCCCATGAGGTATTAAAGTAAACATCCATAGCTCTCAAAATCCTGCATATAAAATGATTTTGAATCAGCAAATAAGTCTTGTCTGACCAATTCTTGGAAACTACTAGCATTAGCAATATTTTGGAGATCCAAAATCTTAGCTTGTGCATGGTTCAGACTTCACTGAGCAATCAAGTATAAATAAGTCTTACAACTTCCTAACAAAAAACTTAATGACTTCAACTTAAATTGCATACTAACCTAGAATTTGGGCTACTTAGTAATTAAAACATTGTGTGCTTTTGAAATTCTTATCATTTATGTAGTTGAAATTAGACTTTCATTTCATAAAACAAATTCTATTTTGAGATTGAAGTTTGTGGGTAACTTCACTGCAAACCCTCACAAGACAACACTCGTCCACTAGGGTAACCTAGGGGTTTAACGGCTTGTTGCATGTGCTAAGTGCAATCGTGATGCTCTACGAAAGTGGGTACGTATCTCAATTTTTATGTACTTAGCTTCAATAAAAAGTTATGGGTTAGACTACATCTTTTGTGCCCTCATTTTATCGTTTGCTTATTAATTGCTAGAGACTAACAATAAGCTGGTTGGGGGGTGTGATGAGAGCACAAAAGTGCAATCATCATACCATCTTAATTAGTATTATAGCTAATTATTAATAATAAAATTAACTAATTAATGTTGTATTTATGTTTGAGTGCAAGTAATCCAAGAGACCCAATAACATTGGGTTTGAGCCCAATGCCCGGCAGCCCGAGCTCAAGTCAAGCCAGCATTCCAGCACGTCCCAATCCTCCACACCATCAGCGACGTCCCAAGGATCTCGCGATCAGCCCAGATGCGTCTCCAGCTCCCAGTCCACCCTTACAGCACCAACTTGTTAGATTTATGCCCTAGAAGCCAATCTGGCTGACACATTGTTAATTCTAGGGACATAATTTTGTACTTGACTATTTATTATTGAATAAATAAAAGGCATCTTTTCATTCATATTATTTATGTGTCTATGAATCGTCCAAGAAATTAATAAGATGATGATGCATATTCTCAAGAGTTGAGAATTTGAGCCATGTATCATTGGTGATTAATTTCTAAATGCTCCTGATCAATGGACCATCACGAGGACGGTGATCGATCCGATCAGTGCACAGATCACTTTCTTATAGGATGGACGAGACTTGAGTCCATAGTGTAGGGACACTGAAGTGATAGTGCAGGTGCTTGTTAGAGAACAAGGGTACTGAGCGTGACCAAGACAAGAAGTCACTTGGATGTCTATCCATTCGTCAGTGACTTGCTTGATGTTGCAGTAGTATGACTGGTCCTTTGACCTGCGGTGCTTCAGCTACTCACAGTGAGGTTATTGTAGTTTGACTACACGTATACATGGTCTCTAGTCATATGGGTCCTTGTAGTGTAGATTGGCTGCTGTAAGTTCACTGTAGGAGTAGGGTATGCACTCACATGGAATCTATCGACCTTGATAGAAGAGGAGTGATCCTATGTGATTTGTTAGACTGAGTTCTAAGACCTTGGCCAGGGCATTAATATAAAGTGGAGAAAGAGTTTTCCACTAACGAACTCGAGTCGAATAAATCTTGACATATGATAGACGAAGGGATTTGACGAGTTATCCATGACCTCCGTCCTGTAGGGATCCACGATAGTAGGACTGTATCATATGATAACTGCACCTAGAGGTTCATCATTCTATTCTACTGGGTAGCCACTACATGCTGCTAGGTGTCACTGGTGGATAGTGGGACTCACAGGGATTATCTCGATGATCGATAAACCCTAATGAGTAGAGTTGGAATCGTTCCAATCCATTGAAAGGAGTTTTCAATGATATTGTGATAGAGATCATAATATATCTCACTACCAGTCAGAGTAGAACCTATGGGGTCACACACACTAGAAGTATTGACCGATCCGATGGTTGAATCGTGATTATAAATCACAAGTAATCAATTCGATTGATATTCAGTTGAAGAAGGAACAAAGGGAATTAATTAATTGGACTTAAACACAAATCCTACTTCGAGTAGGATTCCTAGAGTCCTAATTGGATTAGGACTGGGAATCCTAGTTGGAGTAGGACTGGAATTTCTACTTGGAATAGGATTCCTACAATCCTAATTAGATTAGAAATTTTGAATTAAAATTGGATTCCTACTTGGAGTAGGATTCCTAGAGTCCTAATCGGATTAGGACTTCGGATTCAAATTAGAGTCCTAATTGGATTAGGACTAAAATTAAATAAGTCCTAATTGGATTGGGATTTCTTAAGTCACAATTAATTATTAATCTAATGAATCAATAAGACTCCTAATTGGATTAGGATTGAAGAGTTCAATTGAGTCAAAATTGATTTAAGTTCTAATTGGATTAGGACTTACCTAGATTGGATCCAAATTGGTTCACCTTTGGGTTAAGCCTAATTGGATTAGGGCTTGACCACATTAGGGCATTCCAAACCCTACCTAAAGTGGATTAGGGTTTTCCAAGAGGGAGGGGCGCAAGCCCCTCCCCTTTTGACTCCTTGGTGCGGCAACAAGAGGGGGCCGGCGCCCCTCTTGGAATAAAATCAAGGGAGCTCCTAAAAGTTAGGAGCTCCACTTGTTATAAGAAGGAGGCTAATTGGGGGGCTGACCTAATTGATGAGAAGTCTTCTCCCTTTCAGCCGTACGCCCCCTCCTCCTCCTCCTTGGGTTTCAGCCGCAAGCAAAGGGGAACAAGGAAGAAAGCTTGGTGGCCTCTTCATCTTCCCTTCCTTCTTCCAACGCAGGAAAAAGAAAGAAGGCTGCAGGGGCTTTGTTCTTTTACTTCTCTTCATCCTTCTTCTTTCTCCTCTCAAGCACAATCAAGGGTTGATTGAAAGAGAGGAGATCAGCCATCAAAAGTTATCTCTGCAAGGGAGCTAGCACCCCGGGGAGATAGAAAGCTTGGATTGGTCCTCTGCTTCGTGTGGATACCCGTAGAGGCCGGGCACTTGAACGGCTTCAAGCGAACCTTCATCCTAAACCACGAACTTCAGTTTGCAGTGATCATCTACCCGCACAAGGTGAAGATCTGATCTTCTAATATTTTTAAAAAGTTTTTAATCCTTATCTATCTACGAACGGTTTTTGAACAACGTTCATGCGATGAACGGTTGATCCCGCGCATGCCTCTTCCGCTGCATCTGAATTTTTTAAAATTTCAGCGGCATGATCGAGATATTCTAACGGTATCAGAGCCTAGGCTTCATAGATTAAGGTAAGGATTAATTATTAGTAGGCTTATTAGATCTGAAAATTGAAAGATTATGCATGCTGAAAATTTTCTGCATGCAGATTTTTTCTAGGGTGCTGATTTTTGCATGCTGATTTTTATGTGATAAGATGATGATTCTAATTGCATTGTTAATGAGATTACAAAGTTTAGAATCATGATTAGCATGATCAGCAACCTATGTCATGAGATAATCAGTTAGTTTTCAGATCTGAAAATTATAATTGCTGCATGTGGTGATGATCATAGGATTCAAACCCTTTTGGTATCAAATGTAATGACCTGCGATGTGATCTGTAATGTCATGTAATTTTTCAGATGCTTGCATGCATCTTATTTAATGTTTTGAGAGGCCTACGTGCCTCCTAAAATAAGATGTAATTTATTATTATTTTTATTTTACATCTGGTTGTATTTCTGTGATGTGATGTACGTCAACGATCAAGTCGAAGATGATGCATGAGATGAGCAGGGGTCTAAGCGGTTGATGGCGATTGGATCAAGAGTTGGTCAAGGATCGAATCAAGGAGGCTTGGAACCAATTCAAGAGTTGAAGACCAGTTGATCGATTGACGTGCATGTGCTTGTAATACGACCTAACTAGAATCCATGATCATCACCTATTTAAAGTTTAGCTTTATTTTGATGCTGCGATTATAACTGCCTGTGATGTGCCGTTTGCATGTGATGTGAATGAAAGCCGGGCAGATAGGTTTACATGTGATGTAACAAACCCAATTGAGACCTAAATTAAAACCTCCTCAATCAAGTCGAGAGTGAACCAACATGAGCAAGTCATATTAGATTAATTGATCTAATTGGTGTCTAGGAAAGCATGAAAGGTGGTTACTTAATTAGGACCTTACTCTCTGAGTAAGGGGAGCCTCTCACCTGCTTACCTGGCAATTATTCGATTACCTCTTATGAAGAGCTCAAGTTGCAAACACTAGGACCTGATTAACCAATATTAAGTCAATAGGTCTTCCACTGTAGTAGAGCTGCTAAGGTCTTTCTGATGTTGATTTGTCTCGGCTGGACACAGTGGGCAAGTTGCATCGGGGGGCTGGACCTCTCTATAGACATGAGATGTTGTAGGGTAAAGGTGGGGTTGGGCACCAATAACTGTTAGGTGAGGACCCAATGACGATTTTATTCCTACGATTATACGGTGGGTCTGACTTAACTAAGAAATGGGACCAATAACTGTTAGGTGAGGTTTTCATGGCTTAGAGACCAAGTTACACTGCAACATGCTTGAGAAGCATTGTACAAGAGTTATACATTCATCAATCTATGTGTCACCAATAACTGTTAGGTGAGGTGGCATGTAAATTGGTGGGACCGTAGTACCCACTAGAAATCCTAGTCGTGTGGGATTTCCGTTTTCCTACCAGGGGAGTGTGAGGAATTCGAAAAAATAGTGGGAGTTACATTTGTTCTAAAAGACCTTAGAACAGATTAGGATCAAGTACAAAAGTCTAACTAGAATTTTTACTCTCTGAGGATTATAAAGTCAGCTTCTAGACTCTTAACTCATATCCTATAGAACAACCGTTTGACCAAACCCAATTATAAAGACTGGCTCAGCAAATTTCAAAAATAATTTTGAATTATGAAATTAGGGTATGTGCTAGACCATGGAATCTCCATGTTACCAATCTGTCCGATCACTGATTAGCGTAAGACGCATGCTAAAGTGGACGAACAATGACAATCAGGTTAGGTGCTGCACAATGGCATCCATGTCCAATGAATTACATTGCCAGCATGAGAACATGAAGACTGCCAGGAACATATTAAATCACCTGCAAGAGTTGTATGGCGATCAGAGTCGCGCAGCATGTTTTGAAGTGTCCAAGAGGCTCTTCAAGGCAAAAGATGCGCGATAGACAGTCTGTCCATAATCATGGTTTGACCATGATAAAGGACTTAGAGAAGCTTGAGAAGCTTGGCATGACCATGCACAAGGAATTGCAAATGGATTTGATCCCGCAATCCCTTCCAGCTTCATATGAATAGTTTATAGTAAACTACCATATGAACAAGGTTGTATGCACTAAAATAGAATTGTTAAATAAATTGGTAACTAACTTAGGAATCTTGAAGAAGTTCAAGGGGCATCGTTTTTGCTGTCAAGTTGGTTTCTGTTGACCCCCTAATGGATTTTGATGAATACGAAACACTAGAGTATAATTCCCTTTATATTAACAATTTATTTGAGAATTTCAGATGTTTAACTAAGAATATTGTTAAGAATTGTCAAGGCATGTTCCCATATTTTTCAAGGATTTATTGAAGATTTTTTGAGATAAAGAAAACAGATCAGGGACAGCCGAGACGTCTTCGGTTTGTCCCAGAGATGTCTCTGGCACGTAGAGGAAGAACTGGCACGTCTGGAGACATCTCCAGCACCTGGCGAGGCGTCTCGCAGGGTCGGAGTCGACTCCCGACTTTGCGGAGTCGACTCTCTCAGAGACGGCAGAAAGGCCGATTTCAAGGGATGCGCGCGAGTCGTTTCCGAAGGACGCGGAGTCGTCCCCATGCATAAAAAGCAAACATCCCGAGACGTCCCCAGAAAGCGCGGAGTCGACTCTCTCAGGGATTCCAGAGGACTTGTTTTTCGTTGATAAAACTACGGAGTCGTCCCCGACGTCGCGGAGTCATCCCCATGCATAAAGCACAAGCATCCTGAGACGTCCCCGTAAAGTGCCGAGCCGACTCTCTCAGAAAAATAGAAAAACAAGAAGTCGAGCTGTTCTTCTTCAGAGTCGACCCCAAAAAGCGCCGAGTCGACTCCAAACATCATCAAAAGAATTTTTATACAGCCGAGACGTCTCGCGGTCAAGCGGAGACGTCTCCGGAGCGCCTGGGACGCGACTGACACACTTTTGCAGGTTTGTTTGAATTTCAAACGGTAATATCCTTGTGTCTAACGGATCTATTGCTTGTAGGGCTATAAAAGGGAGCTTTTAAGTGCCTTTAAAACAACTTCTCACCAACCAAACACAAGATCATTCAAGAGAGAAGAAAGAAAAAGAGGTTCAAGGGAGTTGGTGCTTTCAAGAGAAGAAATCAAGTGCATTCAAGTTTTGTTCATCTGATTTCGTGCTCAACTACTCACTCCCACTCGGCATTCAAAGCTCGCATTCAAGCCAACGTGATCCACATCGGAAGAACCACCATTACCCACGCTTCCAACGGCAAAAAGGGTTCTTCCGGTTTTGTTGCTTTTCATTGTTATACTTGCTTTCATAAGAGCTTTTAAATCTTTGTAAAACATTTGATTATTGTGCTTGTTCCAGTCAAGGAACTTGAAACAAGGGATAGGCGTCCCAAGCCTAGGTTAAATTGGGGAATTTTAGGGTTCGTTGTTAGCCCGGGGTAAAACAACGAGTTGGGTAGTGCACTCGGAAAACTACCGGACTGTATTCGCTGATTATAGTGAAAATTCCCAAAGGTGTTTGGGGAGTGGATGTAGGAGCAGTGGAAGCTCCGAACCACTATAAATCTTTGTGTTTGCGATTGACTGTACTTATAACTTTATTTTTACTTTAGCACATACACTTGTGTGTCTTGTTTTAATTAGACAAAAAGTTTTAAAACACCCAATTCACCCCCCTCTTGGGTGACCATCTCTGGGCAACAAGTGGTATCAGAGCAGGTGCTCTGTGTATTCTTGAAGACTTAACCGTCTTTGCCAAAGATCAAGATGGCAACACCCTTCAACAATGTCCCTGCTGAGGGGCAGGCAACCAATAGACCTCCACTCTTCAATGGGACAAATTATTCCTATTGGAAGACTAGAATGAGAATTTTTATTCAAGCACAAGATTATGCCTTGTGGAGGGTTATAATCAAGGGACCACACGAACCATCTCACATAGTTAATGGCATTCAAGTTCCCAAACCTGAGGAGGATTGGGATGAGAATGATAGTAGGATGGTTCAACTCAATGCTAGAGCCATGAACTCATTGTTTTGTGCTCTAGATGTAAATGAGTTTAATAGAGTCTCCACCTGTAGTTCCGCCAAGGAAATATGGGATAGGCTTGAAGTTACCCACGAGAGTACCAATCAAGTCAAAGAGTCTAAAGTGAACATTCTAGTTCACAAATATGAGTTATTTAAGATGGAACCCAACGAAACTATTTCATGCATGTTCACACGCTTCACTGATATAATAAATGGTCTAAAGAATTTGGGTAAAACTTACACTAACTCAGAACTTGTGAGGAAAATTCTCAGGTCCTTGCCAAAAGTTTGGGAAGCGAAGGTCACGGCGATCGTAGAAGCTAAAGACCTCAACACGTTGGCACTTGAACAACTATTGGGCTCATTGATGACGCATGAGCTTACAATGAAGCAACATGAAGAAGATGTGCCAAAGAAGAAGACAATCGCCCTCAAGGCTACTTCAAGTGTTTGTGAAGAAGAAAGCAGTGAGAGTGAAGAGGAAAGTGAAGATGAAGACTTGGGATTAATAGTAAGGAAGTTCAAAAAATTCATGAGAAGAAGGAAACCCTTCCCAAGAAAGAAGTTTGGAGGGAGAAATGATTGGAAAAAGGAAAAAGAAAAAGAAAGAGACACAATCATATGTTATGATTGCAAGAGACCGGGACACATCCGCTCCGAATGCCCTCAACAGAAGAAGCACTATGGAAAGAAGAAGAAGAAGGCATTGAAAGCAACTTGGGATGATAGTGACATATCCTCCTCCGAGGAAGAGAAGGAAGAGACCGCCAACTTGTGTTTCATGGCATTCGACGACGATGAGGTATGTCAAAGCTCAACTACAGATTTTACTTTAGAAGAATTATATGAAGCTTTCCAAGAGCTCATGAGTGATTGTGGTATGTTAGGAGCAAAAAATAAAGAATTAAAGGCCTCCAATCAAAAACTAAAGGATGACATTAAAAATCTATTGATTGAGAAGGAGAGCTATGAGAATGATAACATCATTGACCTAAAGAATAAAAATTCAAAACTTAGCATTGAAAATGAATCGGCAAAAACACACATTAAGGAATTAAGTCTAAAAGTCAAATTCCTACTCAATAGTAATACCTCACTTGCACAAAATGTTGAATCCCTTAAAAATGATAAGGAAGAATTGGCTAAAGAAAATTTGGACCTTAAAGATGAGGTACACAAGTACAAACCAATTGTGCAGAAATTTACACATAGCTCTGAAAAATTAAATCTTATTCTATCCAATCAAAGAGCTGTTTTTAATAAAGCCGGATTAGGATACAAAACTAGCAAACAACAAAAATATCTAAAGAACTTTTTTGTGAAAGCAAAAGATATCAAAACTGAAAAACCTACATGCTTTCATTATGGGAAAAGTGGACATAAAGCCTATTCTTGCATTCAAATTCAAACTAACAAGAATACATTTGTAAAGCGTAAAAACACAACTAAAATGTGGGTGCCTAAGGGAACCAACTACACTAACCAAGAAGGACCCAAGAAAACTTGGGTACCTAAGAGCTTCACATGATTATTTTGCAGGTATGCCTTGCAGCCGAGAGCAAAAAGAGAATGTGGTATCTTGATAGCGGTTGCTCAAGGCATATGACCGATGACGAAAGTCTTTTCGTCACCTTGAAATCAAAAGAAGGAGGAGTAGTCACATTTGGAGACAATGCTAAAGGTCAAATCATTGGCGTTGGTAAAATCTCCATATCACCCTCCTCATTTATTGACAATGTATTGTTAGTTAATGGATTAAGACATAATATATTAAGTATAAGTCAATTTTGCGACAAGGGGTTTAAAGTGTCATTTGAATCTTCCCTATGCATAATTAGTAGTCCAATTGACAATGAGATCATACTTATGGGACATAGGCGTGGAAATGTTTACATGGTAGATCTTGATGATCTCACCATGAAAGATGGCCAATGTCTTGTAGCCATGGATGCCAAGGTCAATGAGACTAGCTGGTTATGGCATCGTAGGTTAGGGCATGCTAGCATGGATTTAATTTCTAAATTGATTACAAAATATCTAGTCAAAGGACTACCAAAAATAGACTTTGAAAAGAACAAAATTTGTGCTGCATGTCAACTAGGGAAACAAACAAGAAGTTCTTTCAAGTCTAAGAACATAGTTTCAACATCAAAACCCCTAGAACTAATTCACATGGATTTATTTGGACCCACTAGAACTGCTAGTCTAGGGGGTAAGAAGTTTGGTCTTGTAATTGTTGATGATTTTTCACGTTTTACATGGGTTTCATTTCTTGCCCACAAAGATGAGTCCTTTTCCGCTTTTATCAAGTTTCATAATAGGATTTCGAATGAACTTAATCTTAAACTAAAAGCAATTAGGAGTGATCATGGTACCGAGTTTGAAAATCAGCATTTTGAAAAATTTTGTGAAGAAAACGGTATCAATCACAATTTTTCGGCTCCTAGGACACCCCAATAAAATGGGGTGGTAGAAAGGAAGAATCGCACACTAGCAGATATGGCTCGTACCATGTTGTGCGAATCGGATCTACCAAAGTACTTTTGGGCTGAAGCAATAAATACTGCTTGTCATATTTTAAACCGTGCTTTAGTTAGATCTATCTTAAAGAAAACACCTTATGAGTTCTTGAAAAATAAGAAGCCCAATATAAGCTATTTTCATGTTTTCGGTTGTCGCTGCTTTATTTTAAACAATGGAAAGGACAATCTAAGTAAATTTAGTGCTAAATCAGATGAGGGGATCTTCTTAGGTTATTCCTCATCTAGTAGAGCATACAGGGTCTTCAACAAGAGAACTCTCATTGTTGAAGAATCCATTCATGTTGTTTTTGATGAAGCTAATGGAGATTCTTCTAGAAAAGAAGAAGATGGTGATGCAGGTATACTTGAAGATAGAATGAAGGAATTCTCCATACAAGACAAACAACATGAGGATGAAATCAAAGAAGATACAATTCAGCAAGATGAAGAAGATCAATCTCCAGCGAGAAATCAAGATCTTCCTAGGGAATGGAGGTATGCACATGGTCATCCAAGGAATCTAATCCTTGGTGATCCTTCACAAAGGATAAGGACAAGATCCTCTTTAAGAAACACTAGTAATTATCTTGCATTCGTTTCACAGATAGAGCCTAAATCACTAGAAGAAGCCGAAAAAGATGAAAATTGGATAAATGCTATGCAAGAGGAATTAAACCAATTTGAAAGAAATCAAGTTTGGACTCTAATGAAAAGACCCCCTAATGTTTCAATTATAGGCACCAAGTGGGTATATAGAAATAAACTAGATGAAGATGGAATAGTAATAAGAAACAAAGCTAGGCTAGTAGCCAAAGGATATAATCAGGAGGAAGGAATAGATTTTGATGAAACTTTTGCTCCTGTTGCTAGGTTAGAGGCCATTAGACTACTTTTGGCATATGCATGCTTCATGGATTTCAAACTCTATCAAATGGATGTAAAAAGTGCTTTTTTAAATGGTTATATAATGGAGGAAGTTTATGTAGGACAACCTCCAGGTTTTGAGAACCACTTACATCCAGATTATGTTTTTAAATTGCATAAAGCATTGTATGGACTTAAGCAAGCCCCTAGGGCATGGTATGAAAGATTAAGTAATTTCCTAATTGAAAATAAATTTAAAAGAGGAAATGTAGACAAAACACTCTTTATTAAAAGAAAAGGGAATGACTTATTGCTTGTGCAAATTTATGTGGATGATATAATTTTTGGTGCTACTAATGATAGTCTTTGTCAAGAGTTTGCTAAACTTATGCAGGGAGAATTTGAAATGAGCATGATGGGTGAGCTCAACTTCTTTCTTGGGCTACAAATAAAACAATCAGAGGAAGGCATCTTCATCAGTCAGTCCAAATACATCAAGGAAATGTTGGAGAAGTTCAAGATGAAGGATGCAAAGGAAATCATCACACCCATGGGCTCAAGTTGCAAGCTTGACAAAGATGAAAAAGGTAAAAGTGTAGACTGCAAATTGTACAGAGGTATGATAGGGTCTTTACTTTACCTTACTGCTAGTAGACCAAACATATTATTCAGTGTTTGCATGTGCGCTAGATACCAAGCATGTCCTAAGGAATCACACTTGCAAGCTGTTAAAAGAATATTCAGATACCTAGTAGGGACATCTAATGCAGGCTTATGGTATTCTAAACAATCTGATTTAAATTTAATTGCTTATTCCAATGCTGATCTTGCCGGGTGTAAACTCGACAGAAAAAGCACAAGTGGTACTTGTCAATTCTTGGGTGCTAACTTGGTTTCTTGGTTTAGCAAGAAATAGAATTCAGTTGCATTGTCCACAGCTGAGGCTGAGTACATTGCAGCCGGAAGCTGTTGTGCCCAAGTTCTTTGGATTAAGCAACAACTTGAAGATTTTGGTATCAAAATGGACAACATACCAATTAGATGTGATAATACAAGCGCAATTAATTTAACAAAAAATCCTGTCCAACACTCTAAATCAAAACACATAGAGATTAGGCATCACTTTATAAGGGATCATGTGCTGAAAAATGATGTATTGATTATGTATGCACTGAAAATCAATTGGCCGATATCTTTACAAAGCCCCTTTGTAAAGATAGGTTCAATTTTTTAAGGAACGCTTTGTGCTTGTATGATCCTAACAAATAGATTGAACTTGTAATGCAATGTTTTGTAAGCTCTAGAGATACATATGAATGCTACTCAAACTAATAATACACTTCAAGGTCACATATAGCAAACCTAGTGCCTAATAAGTGAAAACATAAATCTATCAAAGTTAGATGACGAATTGTTTGACTTTCCGGAGGATGGTTACCCTCCCTTGGACTCTTCATGGAGATATTTTCAGAGCCTATTTCATAGGCATTCGAAATTTGGTCAAACATTCCTCATTTCAATATTGATAATTCAAAAATCATTATCAAACTTTTATAGGATGTATTATTAAGGGGAAGGATCACAAGCAAGCTCACTCTATATTCACCAAAAGAAATCACACTGATTATTGTAGTTGAATAAAACAAATTGGAAAAAGATAGAAATCATTCTGAAATGTTTCAGTGCCGGAGACGTCTCTGGCAAATCACAGAGACGTCCCCCCGGCGAGACGTCTCGCATTAGTCGCGGAGACGTCTCGGGGACCGAATGAAAGTTTTTAAAATAGGTCGAAACAGCTCGAGCCGTCCCGAGCTGCCTTCCTTCGTCCCCAACGAAAACCGAAACCCTAGCCTCCATCTTCTCTCCACCACAAACCAAACCAAAATCTCTCCCCATTTCCCTAGATTTCCAATCCATGGCACCTAAGAAAGCTAGGCGAACGGGTGGGAGGCGTCCTAGGGTAGCAAATGACGACGAAGAACGGAGGGAAGAGCCCTCCGCGCCGTCTCCTCCGGTTGCTCCGCCAACCGTGACCCCCTCCTGTGCGAATCGCACAGTAACCACAGGTAGATACATAGATTTTCAGTTTCTAGCTAGTGAGGGGTTCTCTATTGGAGAGAGACTCCGTGCCCAAGGTTGGGAACATCTATGTTCCCTAAATATGTCAACCTATCCCGGCCTAATGAGAGAAATTTTTAGCAATATGGCCTTAGGGAACTCGGGGTACACCGGATATGTCCGAGGCACATTGGTAGAGATCAATGAAGACATTTTATCTAGTGTGTTACAAATACCCAAGTACGGTGAGGCTCCGACCTCACATCCCCAAAGGGAGATTGCCCTAAACCTAATTTTAGGTAGAGAGGACTGCGGTCCTCTTGACATAGTTAAGTCCCAAGATCTCAATGCCAAAATGAGATTGCTTTTGAGCATAGTTAACCGGGTCTTGTTTCCAAAAACCGGTCGCTTCGATTTCGTTTCGGAGCGAGACTTAGCCATCATGCACCACATCTTGCTAGGGATTCTCCTAAACCTCCCTAGGCTCATGATGAACTACATCTCCATATGTCATAGGTATTCTAGATTTAGCATACCATATGGGATGGTCTTCACCCTACTGTTCAAACACTTTAAGGTTCCAATCCCTGAAAATGAGCCAGAAAAACCTTTAAGAAACACTGATTATTACAATGAGAGCACATTACATAGGATGGAGTTTCACAAGAAAGATGGGTCTTGGGTTAAGGTCTCTAAAAGAAAATCCCAAACCATAGAGCCTGAGATCCAACATCAGGAGCCTGACCACCTCTCTCCTCCACATAGTCCTATGGCCTTTCCTGATGTACCTTCCAGCTCGGCTGGACCATCCACTTCAGTGCCTCCTCCTCCAGCTAGTGGATCATTGTCTTTATCAGATGAGCAGATGCACACTCTAGCATCTATGATGTGCCAGCAGATGAGGGAAGAGATGAGATCAATAATCTCTGCTGAGTTAGCTCCCATTCGTACCTCACATGAAGCACTCCTAGAAGAATTGAAGGAAATCAAAGTTCAGATAGAAGCTATAGCGTCAGAATTGGTTTGTGTGGCAACAAACCAAACAAGAAGATCATGTGAGATACAGGCTGATTTGAAGATCATATCGAATGGTCTTCAAGAGTTGGCAAGTCCTGAAGGAAATGTGGGCAGTGTGGCTGCCCAACTTAGAGGAAGGATTGACAGGGCAACCCATGAGTTTGAAGCACTAGTGACAGCCTTCAATCAATCTCAGGGAGAACACTTTAGAACCCTAATGGATTCAATAAATAGATTTATAGAGGCTGCTGCTGGGGCTATTGAGCGTGGTCGCCGGTGAGGGACATTTTGTGGACATCTAGGGTTCATCTTTTTGTAAAACCCTAGGCTTATTTGAAACTTCTTCTTTTATATTAGCAATCAATACTTGTAATGGCCTTTTATACTTGTAATAGTTTTCTTTTTATCCTTGTAATGACTTCAAATGATTGCAATGATATATGAATGTCATACACTTCCTTTTGAATCTTGGTGCATGTTTCTAATTCTGTGATGTGCCATGAGAATGTTCAAATTTGACAATGTGCAACCACTTTACTATTTTGCCAACTTGTCAATGCATATGAAACAGGGGGAGCACAACTTATATTCACTGCATACAAAAGGTCTGAAATGAATTCCAAACCAAAGGGGGAGTAAAATGAATGCTGAATTCATGGATGGCAATAACTTGGAAATCATTGATTGTTTCATTATAATATGAATGCTGAATTCTAATAGGCATCGTATTTTAGGCACCCAAGGAAAATTTGTCCCCTTCATTGTTGATGACAAAAAGGGGGAGTAGAACCAATATATGGAATGCAAAATACAAAATTTATACTTATACTTAAAAGTTGAATTAGAAAAGATAAAATTGAAGAATATTGACTTTAAGACAATTGCCCTTCTGGAAAAGAAAGGGGGAGTCAAAAGTATTTAGCTTTCAATTGTCTTATTTCATTAATTTACATTTTAACTTGATTCAAATCTAGTTGATATGCCAAAATTGCTCAAGAGCTACTAAGATCATTACTTATGTATAAGGATAGAACTAAAAGTTGACTATATTGAATTATGCATACTGTATCTAGCTCTAATCAAAACACAATACTTGTACATCTGAACAAATACTGTGTATATGTTTAAATTTTAAATTTTGCATATACTCAGTGTTTTGTCATCATCAAAAAGGGGGAGATTGCTGACCCCCTAATGGATTTTGATGAATACGAAACACTAGAGTATAATTCCCTTAATATTAACAATTTATTTGAGGATTTCAGGTGTTTAACTAAGAATATTGTTAAGAATTATCAAGGCATGTTTTCATATTTTTCAAGGATTTATTGAAGATTTTTTGAGATAAAGAAAACAGATCAGGGACAGCCGAGACGTCTCCGGTTTGTCCCAGAGACGTCTCTGGCATGTAGAGGAAGAACTGGCATGTCTGGAGACGTCTCCGGCACCTGGCGAGGCGTCTCGCAGGGTCGGAGTCGACTCCCGACTCTGCGGAGTCGACTCTCTCAGAGACGGCAGAAAGGCCGATTTCAAGGGATGCGCGCGAGTCGTCTCCGAAGGACGCGGAGTCGTCCCACGCATAAAAAGCAAACATCCCGAGACGTCCCCAGAAAGCGCGGAGTCGACTCTCTCAGGGATTCCAGAGGACTTGTTTTTCATTGATAAAACTACGGAGTCGTCCCCGACGTCGCGGAGTCGTCCCCGACGTCGCGGAGTCGTCCCCATGCATAAAGCACAAGCATCCCGAGACGTCCCCGTAAAGTGCCGAGCCGACTCTCTCAGAAGAACAGAAAAACAAGAAGTCGAGCTGTTCTTCTTCAGAGTCGACCCCAAAAAGCGCCGAGTCGACTCCAAACATCGTCAAAAGAATTTTTATACAGCCGAGACGTCTCGCGGTCAAGCGGAGATGTCTCCGGAGCGCCTGGGACGCGACTGACACACTTTTGCAGGTTTGTTTGAATTTCAAACGGTAATATCCTTGTGTCTAACGGATCTATTGCTTGTAGGGCTATAAAAGGGAGCTTTTAAGTGCCTTTAAAACAACTTCTCACCAACCAAACACAAGATCATTCAAGAGAGAAGAAAGAAAAGAGGTTCAAGGGAGTTGGTGCTTTCAAAAGAAGAAATCAAGTGCATTCAAGTTTTGTTCATCTGATTTCGTGCTCAACTACTCACTCCCACACGGCATTCAAAGCTCGCATTCAAGCCAACGTGATCCACATCGGAAGAACCACCATTACCCACGCTTCCAACGGCAAAAAGGGTTCTTCCGGTTTTGTTGCTTTTCATTGTTTTACTTGCTTTCATAAGAGCTTTTAAATCTTTGTAAAACATTTGATTATTGTGCTTGTTCCAGTCAAGGGACTTGGAACAAGGGATAGGCGTCCCAAGCCTAGGTTAAATTGGGGAATTGTAGGGTTCGTTGTTAGCCCGGGGTAAAACAACGAGTTGGGTAGTGCACTCGGAAAACTACCGGACTGTAATCGCTGATTATAGTAGAAATTCCCAAAGGTGTTTGGGAAGTAGATGTAGGAGCAGTGGAAGCTCCGAACCACTATAAATCTTTGTGTTTGCGATTGACTGTACTTATAACTTTATTTTTACTTTAGCACATACACTTGTGTGTCTTGTTTTAATTAGACAAAAAGTTTTAAAACACCCAATTCACCCCCCTCTTGGGTGACCATCTCTGGGCAACAGTTTCTACTTTCAAGGGAGAGTCTATTTGGAAGAAGAAGAAGCCTGCGAAGAAGCAGAATAGTAAGAAAACACCAAGTAAGGAAGTTCCAAGAAAAAGGCCAATTGCAAGAAAAAGTGTTTCCATTGCAACATGGACGGCCATTGGAAGAGGAACTGTCCTACATACATGGAAAGCATAAAGAACATGAAGGGTGACAGACCTTCAGAAGGTATGTCAGATATGCTCAGGATACTTAGGGACTGTTACCTATTGCTAGCAGAAATTTGATTTCTGTATTTTATTTAGCACAGAAAGATTTTTATTTGAAAAATAAATTGATTCAACATGATTTTATGATTGACAGTCTCTATCACATACATATGGATGTATCTGTGAATATATCTGAGCAAACAGTGAATACCATAGGATCTAAAAGATCCAAAAATGAGATAAATCTAAAGTATTTATGGCACCTCAGGCTTGGCCATATAGGAGAAGACAGAATAAACAAATTGGAGAAACATGAGCTTTTGGGCTCATTGACTTTCGAGTCATATTTGATTTGTGAATTCTGCCTTCAAGAAAAAATGGCCAAATTATCCTTTGTAGGACACAGGGAGGTCCACTGAAATACTTACCCTAGTACACTGATGTGTGTGGCCCATTCGATGCGCAGGCTAGGGGTTGTAATTTTTTACTTCATTTTACCGATGATTACTCACGGTACGGATATGTGTATGAGACACAAATATGAAACTTTTGAAAGGTTCAAAAGCTTAGATATGAAGTAGAAAAATAAGCACAAAACTCATTAAGGTTCTTCGATCAGATCGAGGAAGTGAATACCGTAATGGAGAGTTCCGTGATTATCTCAAGGAGAATGGTATAGTTTCATAATGGACTCCTCCTGGTACACCTCAGCTCAATGGAGTGTCAGAGAGGAGGAATCGGACTCTGTTGATATGGTCCAGTCCATAATGAGCTTCACTGATTTACCCTTGTTTCTTTAGATAGATGCCCCATTTTCAGCTATTTACTGGTTGAATAGAGTTCCCTCTAAAGTCCATTCCTACCGCACCATATGAGATATGACATGGTAAGAAACCAAGATTTGGGGATGTCCGGCCCACGTCAAGAGACTACAGGCAGACAAGTTAGAGGCTAGGACCATAAGTGCTCGTTTTATAGGATATCCTAAAGAGTCATTAGGATACAATTTTTCGTCTCAGAGGATCACAATGTGTTTGTGAGCCGCCACGCCATCTTCTTGAAAAACAGTTTATCCTTGGTAGAGGCAGTAGGAGGAAAATTGAGCTTGAAGAGAAAGTCTCTGAAAAGCAACGAGTCATGGATCCTATCGAACCCATTCATACAGAGCCAGCACACGATGTCCCTCAACCACCTCGCAGATCTAGTAGGGTCTCCCATCCTCCCGATAGATACTTAGGTATACTAGAAGAGGATACCGAGGAAATGTTCCTAGTGGGAGATAGGGATCACACGCAGGATCCCAAAACCTATGACGAGGCGATATCTGATATCGATTCCGAGAAATGGTTGGAAGCTATGAAGTCAGAGTTAAACTCCATGCATTCCAACCAAGTCTGGACCTTAGTAGATCCACCAGAAGGTATTGTACCTATTGGATGCAAATGGATCTACAAAAGAAAGATAGGTTCGGATGGAGAGGTAGAGACCTATAAGGCAAAGCTTGTGGTGAAAGGGTATAGTCAGCGCGAGGGCATTGACTATCAAGAGACCTTTTCACCTGTAGCCATGCTGAAATCCATCCGAACATTGCTTGCCATTGCAGCATTTCATGATTATGAAATCTGGCAGATGGATGTGAAAACTGCTTTCCTGAATGGATATCTTGATGAAGATATCTATATGGAATAGCCTTTGGGTTTCACTTCCAGTGATGGAGATCACAAGGTCTGCAAGCTGCAAAGGTCCATCTATGGACTAAAGCAAGCATCTCAGAGTTGGAACACTCGTTTCGATGACGCAATCAAACGTTTGATTTCATCAAAAACGAAGAGGAACCATGTGTTTACAAAAGGGTTAGTGGGAGTGCTGTTGTATTTCTCGTACTGTACGTGGACGACGTCCTCCTGATAGGGAATGATATTCCCATGCTAACCTCGGTCAAGGTCAGGTTGTCAAAAAAGTTCTGCATGAAAGAGCTTGGGGAAGCATCCTATATTTTGGGAATAAAGGTCTATAGAGATAGATCTAAAAGGATGCTTGGCCTATCACAGAAGATGTACATAGAGGAAGTGCTGAAAAAGTTCAGCTGGAAAACTCTAAAAGGGATCTCTTACCCCTAAGGCATGAAATTAATCTCTCCAAGAAAATGTGCCCCAACACATCTGAAGAGATTCAACGCATGAGCAAGATCCCCTATGCATCCGCAATAGGGAGCCTCATGTATGCCATGCTATGTACATGACTTGATATAGTACATGCTGTGAATGTCACGAGCATATGTCAATCAGATCCAGGCAAAAAATACTGGATGATAAGTGCTTAATAATTCATAAATTAGTTATCTTTCCATAGCACTTATCAATGTGAAAGGGGATCCTAGGTTCTTCGGTGTTAAGCATGCTGATTTTTTTTTTTTTGGAACCATGGCTGAACCTGATCGGGTAGCCTACGTACCCCTTCATAAGGGGGATCAAGCCATACGTAGTTCTTTTTAAGTTTCAAAAATGCAGCGAAAAAATGAATCAAACAATTTAATTCATGCATGCTTACAAGATCAAATCTAGAAATCAGCACAAATTTAATCTAATTTAATTTGGTCAACCTAAGTCCTCTTGATTCAGACCTAATCCAATCAGGTCAAAAATCCTGATTGAGCCCAGAATTGAATCTAATTCAATTTGGCTCATCCTTAGTCTAATTACTCAATCCAATTGAGTTCATTAGCAATCTAATTACTAATCAATCCTCCGATAATTACTTTAATTATTTTATAAGATAATTTGCCAATCGAATTGACCAAATTACCCCTGAATGATTCTTAATCATTTATCAGCCTTCTTGATCAATCAGAAATCTTCTATGCGTGTGACCTCATAGGTTCGAACCTAAGCCGATAGTATAGGAACGACTTCCTACACTAATCGATGTGACCATCTAGCAATGGTACCCGACGTCCGGATAGGCCGAATATATGCGAAGCAAATATTCTGGAACCTTGAACTATGGTTACTGTATAATTCAATCCCTTTGACTCCTAATGCCAGGATGACTTAGAGCTCACTGTCAACCCTATAATTAGTACATCCATTATGTGATTAACTTTAGATATCCCGTGACTCCTCACTGGGATTACCCTGGCCAAGGTTTTGCTAAATTAATCACAAGACATTATCTCCTGTTTTCAGGAGGGGTCAATTCCATCTCGACTCACAACTGACTATGCAAGTACTTGACTGCACCCAGTGACCTTCCGTCACTGAATTAGAAATCCAGGTAGTCCGGTACTAAAGTATAATGAGTTGCTTGCTAGTCACAAGTTGCGGTCTCAGGTCAGAGGGCCAAACTTATACCCATATCCACTCGGAACATCTCTTGATAGTAGAACGTTCCGAAATTAGTCACGTTCAGTGAAATATACTCCTACACTTCACCTGTGTGGCATACCAGTGTCTCCACACTCCTTGGTTAAGAGGACAACCAACGTATATGTCACACAACGACCTAATCTTGATAATGCTGTCGTCCTTGTAACAACATATCATTTGGTCGCGAGCTAGTTTAAGGACTCGAAGATAAATCCTCCTTTATCATTAATAAGTCCTAAGGACTTCATCATATAAGAGTTCATTTGAAGATGTAAAATGATGAATAATGCCAAAAAATACTTTATTGATTTGTCAATTCATTCAATCATCAACATGCTGATGATTGACATTTAGGATACAATTCCCAACAACTCCCACTTAGCCTAAAGCCAATCGGCACAGTATCTAATACCCATCTTCGACTTGTGTTCGTTGAACTCTTTGATGCCGAGAACTTTGGTAAATGGGTCAGCCAGATTTTCTTTTGTGTCAATCTTCTGAAGATCAATATCACCTCGTTCTATAATCTCTCGAACCAGATGATAGCGTCGCAGAATATGCTTGGTCCGCTGATGTGCTTTAGGTTCCTTTGCCTGAGCTATGGCTCCAGTGTTATCACAAAATATAGGAACTGGACCATCAATGGAAGGTGCCACTCCCAGCTCGGTGATGAACTTGCGCAACCATACGGCTTCCTTTGCTGCATCAGATACTGCGATGTATTCTGCTTCACATGTAGAATCTGCCACTGTATGCTGCTTGGAACTCTTCCAGCAGATGGCCCCACCCTTAAGAGTAAAGATATATCCCGACACACTCTTGCTATCATCTTGATCTGACTGAAAACTTGAGTCGGTATATCCCTCAAGTTTTAAGTCAGAATTACCGTAGACCAGCCACTGATCTTTAGTATTTCTCAAATACTTAAGGATGGTTTTTACAACCTTCCAGTGGTTGCTACCTGGATCAGACTGGTATCTACTCACTACTCCTAGTGAGTATGCCACGTCTGGTCTAGTACATGTCATGGCATACATTATAGATCCCACTGCCAAAGCATATGGAATTCTATCCATACTCTCTCTTTCTTGAGAGGTTGTCGGACAATCCCTTTTAGAGAGGTTAATTCCATGGCCCATTGGAAGATAGCCTTTCTTGGAATTAATCATACTGAACCTTTTCAGTATAGTATCAATGTATGTGGATTGGGATAATCCAAGCAATCTTCTAGATCTATCTCTATAGATCTTCATCCCTAGGATGTAAGATGCTTCTCCCAAATCCTTCATGGCAAATTGAGATGATAGCCAAACCTTTATTCCTTGTAATGCAGGAATGTCATTCCTGATTAAAAGAATGTCATCCACATACAAAACAAGAAATATAATAACTGAACCATTTGCCCATTTATAAATGCAAGGTTCCTCTTCATTCTTAATGAAGCCATATGATTTGATCACCTTATCAAATCGTATGTTCCAACTCCGTGAAGCTTGCTTTAATCCATAAATGAATTTTTGAAGCTTGCACACCTTAGACTCATCTGCAGATATAAAATCTTCAGGTTGCATCATATACACCTCCTCTTCTAAATCTCCATTTAGAAAAGCGGTTTTAACATCCATCTGCCTGATCTCATAATCTAAGTGTGCTGCTATCGCAAGCATAATCCGAATGGATTTGAGCATTGCCACAGGAGAAAACGTCTCGTCATAGTCAATACCATAACGTTGACGATATCCCTTGGCAACCAGACGGGCTTTATAGGTCTCTACTTTTCCGTCTGCGCCCCGTTTTCTTTTGAAAATCCACTTACACCCTATGGGTTTAATCCCTTCGGGTGGGTCAACTAATGTCCATACATCATTGACCTTCATGGATTCCATTTCGGATTGCATGGCTCCAAGCCATGCATCAGAGTCATGCCTCTGCATAGCATCCATATAGGTGATCGGATCCTCATCGTTTTCATCAAGTTCTGTCCGGCTGACGTGGTACTCTACCTGATCGCCTTAATGGTGCATTTAAGATGGGTTCTGGATCTGATCTAATCAAATCCGACTCAACTAGTTCAGTAGATGGTGTCGAATCTTCTACATGTTGAACTTCCCTAAGCTCAACATTAGAGCTTTTAGTTCCTTCACTAAGGAATTCTTTCTCTAAGAAAACAGCTCTATTGCTTACGAACAACTTTTGTTCTTTAGCAAAGTAGAAGTAATATCCTTTAGTTTCTTTAGGATAACCAACAAAGAAACATTTGTCAGATTTTGGTTCAAGTTTGTCTGTCTTCAAACGTTTGACGTACGCCGGACACCCCCAAACCCTAAGATGAGAGAGCATCGGCTTACGTCCAGTCCACATCTCATGTGGTGTTTTATTTACAGACTTACTTGGAACCTTATTTAGAATGTAGCAGGCTGACTCAAGAGCATATCCCCAAAAGGATATGGACAGATCAGCAAATCCCATCATGGATCGAACCATGTCTAACAGAGTTCGATTTCTCCTTTCTGATACACCGTTATACTGTGGTGTACCAGGAGGAGTCCATTGAGAGAGAATCCCATTTTCTCCTAGATATATCAAAAACTCACTGGTGAGGTATTCACCTCCTCGATCTGATCGAAGAGTTTTAATACTCTTTCCAGTTTGTTTTTCTACTTCATTACGATATAATTTGAACATTTCAAATGATTCAGATTTATGTCTCATTAAATAGGTATAACCATACCTAGAAAGGTCGTCTGTAAACGTAATGAAATATGAATACCCACCTCTAGCATTTGTGCTCATTGGCCTACATACATCAGAATGTACAAGGGTCAATAAGTCACTGGCTCGTTCACCTTTTTCGGTAAAAGATGATTTGGTCATCTTACCAAGAAGATATGACTCACAGGTTGTCAATGATTCACAATCATTAACATTGAGGATTCCCTCTTTACTTAACCTGTTCATCCTGTTCTTGTTAATATGACCTAGCCTATGATGCCAAAGGTAGACATCCGTGACATTATCTATTCTAGGACGCTTACTTGACGTGTACATTACATTAACAGGTTGTGATAACAAGTAGATGCCATTGTTCAATTGTCCATTCATTACAGTAACACCATTCATAATGATATCACAAGAACATTTCTTTATTGAAATTTCATAACCGTTCATGGCCAAAAGGCCTACGAAAATTACATTCAATAAGAATGTAGGACAATAGTGACAATCACTTAAAACAACTAAATGAGAATTGAAAATAAGTTTGAGATTTCCTAAAGCTAGAACTGGAACAGATCTTCCATCTCCAACATTCAGAAATCTCTCGCTGTTTTCAAATCTCTCATTGACCTGAAGTCCTTGCAACGAATTGCATATATTAAACAGACTTCCAGTATCTAATACCCAGGTTGAATTATCACATATAGAGAAATTACAAGGTGTTATCATATAAATACCTTGATCAGCAACTGATTGCCTTTTTCTCTTGCTTAGCCTGTTCGGGTCAAGTGAGGTAAGGTACTGAGGACAATTCCTCTTCCAATGCCTCTGCTTCTTACAATAGAAGCATTCTGCCTGACTTTGGTCATCCTTAATCCTTTTGGTCTGACTATGCTGAGTTTTCAGCTTTCTATACCAAATTATTGAAGTTGGGACCAGTCAACTTGTCATTATCCAATAATGAGCGAAGTGACAAACTTGTGGCCATTTCTACATAAAAGAAAATTTGGCTATTAGTATATGAATTGACTAAACACAGTAGACTTGAACTTTAGTCTAAAGATACTCCCACTATTTTATACAAATTGGTAACCTCTACCTCCAATTCGAAAAATTACTCCTAATTCTTTAGTAGGCACTAGAACCCAATAGATTGCATATAGGCCCGAGTGTGGCTCGGCTAACCCATATGCACCTATTGGTAGGTTCTAAACCAGTTGCTTCACCAAGCAACTTCTAGTGATAATTTTGCCCTAGGTTCTTCGGCAGGCGTGTGGCGCCTCCACCGAATACCCTAGTCAGGTCCAACCATTAAATGATAGGGTTAAGTCTAATCAACTAATAGACGATCAAGCCCGAGTGTGGCTCGGCTCACCTGACCGCCTATTGAAGGTACACTTAACTCATCATATATTGAATGACAATTCCAATGCTTGATAAGTACCAGGCGTGTCGCGCCTCCAATAATTATTAAAACATTGGACCCATTATCACCCAACTTAATGGGAGGCTATGACCTAGTTATCCCCATAACCATTTCATTTTAAGGACCTAATAATTTTAGAGGATTTCTTAATTAGGATAGATAAGAAGATCCGGTTAATCTAATTTCTCCCACTGACTTCACCAAATCAGATTAGACTCAAACCGGTTAAGGAGGCACCTAAATCAGTCAAACTGATTTTTCTTATAGGCATGGGCTAACTCGAATCATTAAGTGATCCAATCAAAATGTGATTGACCATGTCGGCCAGGTAAGTGAGATCGGTGGAAGGGATATGCCATTAACTCGGCAAAGACGAATCAGTGCGGGTAGCTCCCAATTAAAAACCACCGGTCAAAACTGCCAAACTTACCTTAGACACCGACTGGTTAATCAATTTCGATTTGATTACTCAAATGACTCGGGCTACACCTCTGATCCTAAATCAAGTTCCATCTTGGTCTAATCAAAGACATGGACTTGATCCATCTACAACTATTGTAAATTGACCTAGAATTTCCTTGACCTAATCTAGTTACTACTTAATTAGATTTGATCAATTAATTCTATTTGTCCATGTATGATTCTAACCTTAGGTCTAACCCAATCCTAGGAACTTGATTCAAGCTAACCCATATGCCCAAATAATTATGCAATGTCAATTAATTGAGTTACAATTCTATTTCATAACACTTAATTCTCAATTAAGTTTAGACTTATGAAAGTTTTGATCATTGCATATTTCTTTTTAATTACATATTAATTACAATCTTTCAGTTCTTAAAACATATTTTCAGATCTGAGTTTTTGTAATTAATCACATGTAATCAGATTTAATTCATGTTTAAGTCATTATGTTTTATGTTCATGCATCACATAATACACAACAACATGAATTAATTCAAACAACATACATCTTATGTATTTATTTTTTCACTTTTATTTTCAGATCTGATTTGTTCATTAAATTCAGAGATCATATGAATCATAAATTTTATTTACATCTAATCTAAACAATATTATGATTTCAGATTTATTTATGTTACAAATCTTAGCACAAACATGCATCATATGCATCCAAAATTTCAGATCTAGTTAATCATGCATAATCAGCAATTAAATCAATCATAAAAAATACTTTAGATCTAATCTAAGCATGCTCATGATTTCAGATTTAATTACTAAATTAAAACATAAAAGTTTAAACATGAACCTGGCTCTGATACCACTGAAAGGGGATCCTAGGTTCTTCGGTGTTAAGCATGCTGATTTTTTTTTTTTGAACCATGGCTGAACCTGATCGGGTTGCCTACGTACCCCTTCATAAGGGGGATCAAGCCATACGTAGTTCTTTTTAAGTTTCAAATATGCAGCGGAAAAATGAATCAAACAATTTAATTCATGCATGCTTACAAGATCAAATCTAGAAATCAGCACAAATTTAATCTAATTTAATTTGGTCAACCTAAGTCCTCTTGATTCAGACCTAATCCAATCAGGTCAAAAACCCTGATTGAGCCCAGAATTGAATCTAATTCAATTTAGCTCATACTTAGTCTAATTACTCAATCCAATTGAGTTCATTAGCAATCTAATTACTAATCAATCCTCCGATAATTACTTTAATTATTTTATAAGATAATTTGCCAATCGAATTGACCAAATTACTCCTGAATGATTCTTAATCATTCATCAGCCTTCTTGATCAATCAGAAATCTTCTATGCGTGTGACCTCATAGGTTCGAACCTAAGCCGGTAGTATAGGAACGACTTCCTACACTAATCGATGTGACCATCTAGCAATGGTACCCGACGTCCGGATAGGCCGAATATATGCGAAGCAAATATTCTGGAACCTTGAACTATGGTTACTGTATAATTCAATCCCTTTGACTCCTAATGCCAGGATGACTTAGAGCTCACTGTCAACCCTATAATTACTACATCCATTATGTGATTAACTTTAGATATCCCGTGACTCCTCACTGGGATTAACCTGGCCAAGGTTTTGCTAAATTAATCACAAGACATTATCTCCTGTTTCCAGGACGGGTCAATTCCATCTCGACTCACAACTGACTACGCAAGTACTTGACTGCACCCAGTAACCTTCCGTCACTGAATTAGAAATTCAGGTAGTCCGGTACCAAAGTACAATGAGTTGCTTGCTAGTCACAAGTTGCGGTCTCAGGTCAGAGGGCCAAACTTATACCCATATCCACTCGAAACATCTCTTAACAGTAGAGCATTCCGGAATTGGTCACGTTCAGTGAAATATACTCCTACACTTCACCTGTGTGGCATACCAGTGTCTCCACACTCCTTGGTTAAGAGGACAACCAACGTATATGTCACACAACGACCTAATCTTGATAATGCTGTCGTCCTTGTAACAACATATCATTTGGTCGCGAACTAGTTTAAGGACTCGAAGATAAATCCTCCTTTATCATTAATAAGTCCTAAGGACTTCATCATATAAGAGTTCATTTGAAGATGTAAAATGATGAATAATGCCAAAAAATACTTTATTGATTTGTCAATTCATTTAATCATCAACATGTTGACGATTGACATTTAGGATACAATTCCCAACACAATGTTCTTAAACTGATAAATACGTATTTTACCATGAAATTGAATAATCATTTAAATAAATTTAAAATATGGTAAGAAGTAGATAATTCTTTTCTTAAACCAGAATCTGAACTTGTCTCCCTCTTGGTTGCAATCTTGTTCTGACCCGGTTTGGTGACCTGATAGAGTTGTAATCAAGCTAAGGTTATACTTAAATAGGTTTTGGTCCTGAGTAGATTGAAAGTTATAATTAATTATTTTTATATGGGAAAAATGTTTGATTAACCCTTCTTATTAAGTCACGGTCTTGTTTATTTTATCTGGTTGAGTTCAGTCTGAAGCAGTTTAGCGAGAATTATATTTAAATGACGTTGGACTCGAGGACAAGTCAATGATCATGACCCACCTCAAATCCAAAGCCAATTCCCCTATCCTTCCCAGATCAGCAGCCATCCAACGGACTTGCCATTCTTTCTTTACCAGCTGAAACAGGGGAGACTTTTATGCCGTTGATTTCAAATCCTCCCCAGCACACCCAGATCCTCATTTCAAAGCAACACACCCAGATCCTCGTTTCAAAGCAACGCTCCCAAATCCTCCGCGATCGATTCCCAGCTCCAAGCCGTGATCGGCTCCCACCAACCTTCCATTCCTCTTCTCCCGCGATGCATCCAGCCAGGCGTTTTCCGCATCCAGGTAGCTACGACATCGTCTTCATCCCCGGGTGTTCCGCCTGCGACCATTCCTCCGTCGATCCCGCAGCCAGCCCTCTTCCCAGCAGCCGAGATCCAGCTCTTCCACATCAGCCCGTTCCAGCCGCATCCAACGAGCACACCAGCGAGCAGCTCCTCCGTCTTCATTCGGATTCACCTCCCAGCAGCCAATGATCTAAAGAAGGAAAGCAATGAAGCATGATTCCTTCAACGGATCCACACCAGCGACCAGCATCCTGTTTGTCGCCATCACCATCCGCGTCTCCTCTGGATTCAAAATCCCCAAATCCCGGATCCCGTCCGCACTCACCAACATCTGCAAATCAAGCCCGAAATCCAGCCCTTCATCCTTTTCGTCCGCAATCTACCCTCCAGCATCTCGCCCCGGAATCACAGCAGCCTAGCATTCAGCCCCGTCTCCCGTCCGTATTCATCTTCCACGGATCACTCCTCCGCGACCAGCTCCCGTGATCCAGCCGATGATGTGCACTCCGCCCAAGGATCATGCGTCCGCTCCCTTTGGATTCATGGCTGGCTTCACCAAGAAAGGAGAGACCTATATAAGAGAGGGGAGAGCTTGGTTTAGAGGAGGAGGGGACTCGGTGGAGAAGAAAACAGGGGAGACCCCCTGTTTCGGTGAAAAAGGAGAAACCAGCCGAGAGAGAAGAAGAGAAAAAGAAATAAAAAAAAAAGAAAGAGAAAGGAGGGGGGACTTGAGGCGGATGGCGTGGAGTATCCTAGCAAGCCGATCAAAGTCGCCAAGCATCATGAGCAGCTAAACCTCGGTTTAGGGGTTTGATGAAGCCATAGAGGAGTATTCGTTTCATTTTTATTGATTTGAGTTTGTATTGTAAGATTGTTGCATGATGAAGAATTTATCAATTGATCTTACGATTTTTCCAATTTATGTGAATCATTTATCTTGCATGAAATATTTTACATAGATTGATCTATTTCATCAAATCCAACACCTGTGGTTTGGAGGAGATATTCATGTGACATCGATTTCATGTTTAATGATTTAATGATCAGATGCATCATGCTAGGTTAGACAGGTCATGCTTATCGTTTGAGTAGATGGTTTGTGCTAGACTTAGATGATTCATGCTGCGAATTAATCATAATTTTTAATGATTGCTTTGGCTTGTAGTCGGAAGCAATCAAGTCTTAAATACAACTCAATCACTAAAAGCGTGACGGATACAACTCTATCGGTAGAATCTAGCCCTAAACACCTTTCTCCATTGATAATTCGTACTACTATATCTACATTAATTCTTAGTTTTTATCATTTACTCTAGCTTATACTCATAGATTAATTTAGTTAAATCAAGTTAGCAAATTCTTCTTCGTGATTTATTTTTAAAAGAAAAATAACTTGTCTCCAATCCCTGTGGACCGACACCCGTAATCACTATCCTACAGGATACGTGCTATTGTGTGGTTTATTTTTGAAATTGAAATAACCGATCAATTTTTGGCGCCGTTGCCGGGGATTGCTTGCATAGTTATTTTTCCTATCATTATAAAAAAAATTAATTAATTAAAAAAAAACTTTCAAAAAAAAATTAAATAAATAAAAAATTATTTTCTATTATTGTTATTTTTCTTATTTTTTTCTCTAATACTAATTTTTTTTAAAATTTTCTTTTGATCTTATTTGATCAGGAATCGAAGGAAAAATCTGGGATGATCAAAAAGAGAACTGCTGAAAAAGGAATATTGTAGAGGTTTGCCTTAAAAAAAAAATTAAATTGCTGGGAAAATTTTCTTTGGTAACCTCTAAACCTTTCTTATTTAAATTAAGTATTAGCTTGAAATTTTGTGGTGATTGTTTGATTTAATTTCAGCAAAAGTGTGAATGCATGTTTGATACACATACACAAATTAATCCGCACATAGTAAGGGCAATCACCCCAACAAGATAAGAGCCGGATTTCATCACCGGACTCTTGCCCAACTTAGGTGAACTCAATCTCACATAGTGTCACTTTAATTAAAATCAATTAGACATTGGCTCCTAGGGACATTCGAGCTCAATAGGACGAAGATCACCAAAAGTTGCACCAATTTCGCTCTGTGGCTTAGTTGATGTCTAGGCAAGCTTTGTCCCTATAAGGGAGACAGTTCATCTGTTCGAGGCAAGTAGGTTTTAAGTGGGACCTTTGCGAACGCATCGTGACCCCTCCACTTACCTGGGAGCTTACCTGGTCAACTCGGTTCATTAGACCGGATTGGAGGCTTAGGTGACCTCTTCAAACCAGTTAGGAGCTGTCTAGTGATTTTAGGACAAAGATTAGGATTGATATGCTTTTCTCTTTTATTGCATGCTTGATTGATCGAGTACTAGTGTATGCACGGTAGTCGTTCTAGAGTACAAAACCTATTACCTTTTGACCCTGAAATAGAACGAACCCTTAGGAACATTCGAGCTAAGATCAAAACATTAGGATCATCCCCACCTCTTAAGATGGCTGAAGAACAATCCAAACTCCTGAGGGAGTACTTTACTCCCACTATTTACACTTCCCCATCTTGCATTCGATTACCTGAGGTAGCAGCTGTACAATATGAAATAAAGTCTAGTGTGATCCAAATGCTCCCATCTTTTTATGGGCTCACCAACGAAGACCCATACAAACATTTAGATGAATTTCTTGAGATTTGCACTACTGTCAAGATTCAGAACTTCACTGATGATGCCCTGAAACTTAGGTTATTTCCCTTCTCCCTTAAAGATAGAGCCAAACAATGGCTGAATTCTTTAGAAGCTAACTCGATTCGTTCTTGGGATCAAATACAACAAGAATTCCTTAAAAAATACTTTTCCATAGGAAGAACGAACCAGTTTAGACGTGCCATTACAAGCTTCTCCCAAACTGAGGGAGAAGAATTTCATGAAACTTGGGAGAGATTTAGGGACCTAATCCGTAAATGCCCTCATCATCAAATACCTAAGTGGCAACTAGTGCAATGTTTTTATGACGGATTGACAGAACGAAACCGTCAGATGATCGATGCTGCATGCGGGGGCACTTTTATGCTTCAAAATGAGCATGAAGCATGGCAATTATTTGAAAATCTTAATGAAAACTCCCTCCACCATGCTTCATGTTCTCGTCAAGCACCCCCGAATTCTCAAAGAAAAGGGACCATTTATGAAATAAGTCATTCTATGGACCTGTTTAGCAAGGTAGATGCATTGTCCCATAAGATTGACCAACTGATGATAGGTGGACATTACATGAACTCTTCCCAAGCACAAGTGTGTACTATCTGTTCTAGCCCATCCCACCCTATTCATGACTGCCCTTCAGCGCTCCAATTCTCCGAACTCGTGCAAGAACACATCAATGCTGCTCAAACACAGCCTAGATCGGGTACTGACCCATTTTCCAATACATATAACTCGGGATGGCGAAATCATCCAAATTTTTCTTGGAAGCAGCAAGCTTCGAACACAGCCCAACCCTATTCCCAAAATTTTCAATTCCTCAGAATTTTCAAACCCCACAAAAATTCATCCCTACCGTCCCTCGATTCAATTTCAACACACTCCTCCTCCACCCCAAAGAAACACAGCCTTTGAGGAGAAAGTGTTGAACGCTCTTCAAGGTTTGGAAACCATTACACAATTGGTGCACTCTCACACGCAATCAATCGCCAAGCTAGAATCCCAGATGGGGCAACTAGCTAATGCACTGAACAAGCGAGAGGAAGGAAAGCTTCCAAGCCAACTACTAAGTAGTCCTAGGGGACAATACATGGTTCAAGAAAATCAATTAAATGCAATTCATCATGAACAAGCCAATGCTTTGACTACCCTAAGGAGTGGACGTATAATAGACAATAAGATTGGGGAGGACAACAATAAGGAAGGTGAAGAAGAGGATAGAAATGTGTCAAATGAAAATCTAAAACCTTCTTCTTCTTCTTCGGCTAGTCCATCTTCTGCCAAAACTCACATCCCAAAGGCCCCATTTCCTGAAGCTCTTACTTCATCCTCTCCATTTGGCAAAAAGGAAACTTCATTAGAAGAGATGATAGAGGTCTTCAAACAAGTTAAAATCAACCTCCCACTCCTTGATGCCATCAGACAAGTTCCCTCCTATGCCAAATTTCTCAAAGACCTTTGTACACAAAAGCGAAAATCTAGGACACATGTGCCTAAAAAGGTCTTCCTAACTGAGCAAGTGAGTTCTATTCTCCAACACAACACCCCTCCAAAATTCAAAGATCCTGGTGCTCCCACGATCTCCTATGTCTTAGGAAATAATTTCATTGATCGAGCACTCTTAGATCTAAGGGCAAGTGTCAACCTTTTACCTTATTCAGTTTATGAGAAATTTGGTTTAGGTGAGTTAAAACCAACCTCGGTATCCCTTCAATTGGCTGATCGATCTGTAAAAACACTACGTGGGATAATTGAAGATGTTCTTGTCAAGGTAGACAAATTCTATTTTTCAGTAGATTTCATTGTCCTTGATATGGAACATGAGCCCAATCCTAATAAACAAATCCCCGTGATCCTTGGGCGGCCCTTTTTAGCAACAGCCAATGCATGCATCAATTGTAGAACAGGGGTAATGAACATATCATTTGGGAACATGAAGGTAAAATTAAATGTGTTCAATGCGGCCGACCAACCCGCGAGGGAAGTTGAGTATTTTATGATAGACAAAATAGATGAACTCATAAAAGGAGATGCAAAAACTACCTCACTGTGTCTGGCTGAAGACAATAAACTTAGCGCTTGTTGGGAGGCAACCCAATTCTTTTAGTTTTCTTTAACATTGAGGACAATGTTAGGTTTAGGTTTGGGGGTATTTTTAAGTATTTTTAATCATTTTTTTGTTTTGTTTGCATCTCTTGCATTCGTTTTCACTTCATAATGTCAGGTTTATCAAAAGAAATAAAAAAATAAAAAAAAATAAAAAGATCTTTTAAAAAAAATGTGTTCATTTTCATTTTTTATAAAATAATAATAAAAAATAATTTAAAAAAAAGTTTTTATTTTTAAAAAACCTAATTTCTATACATTTATGCAAGAATGATAAACACACAAGGTATATAAAATCTAAAAAGCCCAATGACTAGCCGGAAGTAAAACAAATTTAGGTTCTTTTCATTAAGTCTCTCTTAGGGAGTTGTAAGCTAATTAATACTTCGGAATTTCACTACACACTGGCCGACACTTCTAAGGTCTAGGCTCGACATTATGTTGATAGTATAGTAGCAACCTTGGACCCTGATGAATCATACTTATCTAATCCAAAAATATATATATATATATATATATATATATCATCAATAATAATGGATTTAGTCAGGAACATCGAAAAGGGCTACCTATTGTCAAAGGTCAAGTGGGCTTGTGATGAGAACTCCGAGCATAAGTCCGTATGGGAGTCTTGATGCCTGACACCTTGTGCCAACTGGTGTGAGAGTTGTCGACTGATTGCTCGTTACACGGAGAAATCACCACAAGAGTAAAAGTGCACAATTTATATATCTTTTATGATGTTAAAAAAAAAAAAAACTCTGTATTGACCTTGAAAAAGACAATAATGTGAAAGCCGTCGTTGTGAAAATTCGAGTAAACTGGAATATTACAGATAAAGCCCGTGAAATATTAAAGTAAACAACCACAACTCTCGAAATCCTGCAGATAAGATGATTTTGAATCAGTGAGCAGGTCCTTTCGACCAATTCTTAGAAAACTACTAGTATTAACAATATTTTGGAGATCCGAACTCTTAGCTTGTGTATGGTCCAGATTTCACCGAGCACTCCAGTATAAATGAGTCTTACAACTCCCTAACGGAAACTTAATGACTTCAACTTGAATTGCATCTCGACCTAGAATTTGGGCTGACTTAGTAAATAAAACCGTGTGTGCTTTGAAATTCTTATCATTTATGTATCCTAAATTAGATTTTAATTATAAAAAAGAGAGTTTTTTTTAGCTATTATACACTTGGAATTTGAATTTTCATCGATCGAATTAAAAAAAAAAAAAAACAACAACAACAACAAATTAATCATAACAATAAATATTGAAGTTTGTGGGTATCTTCACTGGAAACCCTCACGAGACTATAACTCGTCCACTAGGGTAACCTAGGGGTTTAAAGCCTTGTTGCATATGGTAAATGCAATCGCGATGCCTGCGAAAGTGAGTTAGAGTTTTTTTTCTAATTTTATTTTGCTCGAGGACTAGCAAAATATAGGTTTGGGGGTGTGATAAGTGCTTAATAATTCATAAATTAGTTATCTTTCCATAGCACTTATCAATGTTCTTAAACTGATAAATACGTATTTTACCATGAAATTGAATAATCATTTAAATAAATTTAAAATATGGTAAGAAGTAAATAATTCTTTTCTTAAACCAGAATCTGAACTTGTCTCCTTCTTCGTTGCAATCTTGTTCTGACCCGGTTTGGTGACCTAATAGAGTTGTAACCAAGCTAAGGTTATACTTAAATGGGTTTTGGTCCTGAGTAGATTGAAAGTTATAATTAATTATTTTTATATGGGAAAAATGTTTGATTAACCCTTCTTATTAAGTCACGGTCTTGTTTATTTTATCTGGTTGAGTTCAGTCTGAAGCAGTTTAGCGAGAATTATATTTAAATGACGTTGGACTCGAGGACAAGTCAATGATCATGACCCACCTCAAATCCAAAGCCAATTCCCCTATCCTTCCCAGATCAGCAGCCATCCAACGGACTTGCCATTCTTTCTTTACCAGCTGAAACGGGGGAGACTTTTATGCCGTTGATTTCAAATCCTCCCCAGCACACCCAGATCCTCGTTTCAAAGCAACACACCCAGATCCTCGTTTCAAAGCAACGCTCACAAATCCTCCGCGATCGATTCCCAGCTCCAAGTCGTGATCGGCTCCCACCAACCTTCCATTCCTCTTCTCCCGCGATGCATCCAGCCAGGCGTTTTCCGCATCCAGGTAGCTACGACATCGTCTTCATCCCCGGGTGTTCCGCCTGCGACCATTCCTCCGTCGATCCCGCAGCCAGCCCTCTTCCCAGCAGCCGAGATCCAGCTCTTCCACATCAGCCCGTTCCAGTCGCATCCAACGAGCACACCAGCGAGCAGCTCCTCCGTCTTCATTCGGATTCACCTCCCAGCAGCCAATGATCTAAAGAAGGAAAGCAATGAAGCATGATTCCTTCAACGGATCCACACCAGTGACCAGCATCCTGTTTCTCGCCATCACCATCCGCGTCTCCTCCGGATTCAAAATCCCCAAATCCCGGATCCCGTCCGCACTCACCAACATCTGCAAATCAAGCCCGAAATCCAGCCCTTCATCCTTTTCGTCCGCAATCTACCCTCCAGTATCTCGCCCCGGAATCACAGCAGCCTAGCATTCAGCCCCGTCTCCCGTCCGTATTCATCTTCCACGGATCACTCCTCCGTGACCAGCTCCCGTGATCCAGCCGATGATGTGCACTCCGCCCAAGGATCATGCGTCTGCTCCCTTTGGATTCATGGCTGGCTTCACCAAGAAAGGAGAGACCTATATAAGAGAGGGGAGAGCTTGGTTTAGAGGAGGAGGGGACTCGGTGGAGAAGAAAACAGGGGAGACCCCCTGTTTCGGTGAAAAAGGAGAAACCAGCCGAGAGAGAAGAAGAGAAAAAGAAATAAAAAAAAGAAAGAGAAAGGAGGGGGGACTTGAGGCGGATGGCGTGGAGTATCCTAGCAAGCCGATCAAAGTCGCCAAGCATCATGAGCAGCTAAACCTCGGTTTAGGGGTTTGATGAAGCCATAGAGGAGTATTCGTTTCATTTTTATTGATTTGAGTTTGTATTGTAAGATTGTTGCATGATGAAGAATTTATCAATTGATCTTACGATTTTTCCAATTTATGTGAATCATTTATCTTGCATGAAATATTTTACATAGATTGATCTATTTCATCAAATCCAACACCTGTGGTTTGGAGGAGATATTCATGTGACATCGATTTCATGTTTAATGATTTAATGATCAGATGCATCATGCTAGGTTAGACAGGTCATGCTTATCGTTTGAGTAGATGGTTTGTGCTAGACTTAGATGATTCATGCTGCGAATTAATCATAATTTTTAATGATTGCTTTGGCTTTTAGTCGGAAGCAATCAAGTCTTAAATACAACTCAATCACTAAAAGCGTGACGGATACAACTCTATCGGTAGAATCTAGCCCTAAACACCTTTCTCCATTGATAATTCGTACTACTATATCTACATTAATTCTTAGTTTTTATCATTTACTCTAGCTTATACTCATAGATTAATTTAGTTAAATCAAGTTAGCAAATTCTTCTTCGTGATTTATTTTTAAAAGAAAAATAACTTGTCTCCAATCCCTGTGGACCGACACCCGTAATCACTATCCTACAGGATACGTGCTATTGCGTGGTTTATTTTTGAAATTGAAATAACCGATCAATTTTTGGCGCCGTTGTCGGGGATTGCTTGCATAGTTATTTTTCATATCATTAAAAAAAATTAATTAATTAAAAAAACTTTCAAAAAAAATTTAAATAAATAAAAAATTATTTTCTATTATTGTTATTTTTCTTATTTTTTTCTCTAATACTAATTTTTTTTAAAATTTTCTTTTGATCTTATTTGATCAGGAATCGAAGGAAAAATCTGAGATGATCAAAAAGAGAACTGCTGGAAAAGGAATGTTGTAGAGATTTGCCTTAAAAAAAAAAATTAAATTGCTGGAAAAATTCCCTTTGGTAACCTCTAAACCTTTCTTATTTAAATTAAGTATTAGCTTGAAATTTTGTGGTGATTGTTTGATTTAATTTCAGCAAAAGTGTGAATGCATGTTTGATACACATACACAAATTGATGATAGAAAGTCTACATCAGAATATGTGCAATGGTGGTTCAGTAAATTGGAAGAGTTCCAAACAACCGATCATTATAGATTCTACCTTAGAAGCTGAATGTTAAGCCGTATCTAAGGGTGTAGTGGAAACCTTCTGGTTAAAAGTTTATTGCAGAGTTAGGTGTAATGTCATTAGATGCCATAACACTTTACTGCGATAACATTGGCACCATAGCACTAGCTATGGAGCCAAGGTCTCATCAGAAGTCCAAGCACATAGAACGGCGCTTTCACCTCATACGCGACTATGTTGAGAAGAAATATGTAGAGGTGCAGAGAGTAGACTCCGTGGATAACATGGCAGACCCGTTCACTAAGCAGCTAAGTCAGCAAAAGACTGAAGCCCACCTTAAGAAGATGGAGCTTAGATATATGACTGATTGGCTTTAGTGCAAGTGGGAGATTGTTAGATGTATGCCCTAGAAGCCAATCTGGCTGACACATTGTTAATTCTAGGGACATAATTTTGTACTTGACTATTTATTATTGAATAAATAAAAGGCATCTTTTCATTCATATTATTTATGTGTCTATGAATCGTCCAAGAAATTAATAAGATGATGATGCATATTCTCAAGAGTTGAGAATTTGAGCCATGTATCATTGATGATTAATTTCTAAATGCTCCTGATCAATGGATCATCACGAGGACGGTGATCGATCCAATCAGTGCACAGATCACTTTCTTATAGGATGGACGAGACTTGAGTCCATAGTGTAGGGACACTGAAGTGATAGTGCAGGTGCTTGTTAGAGAACAAGGGTACTGAGCGTGACCAAGACAAGAAGTCACTTGGATGTCTATCCATTCGTCAGTGACTTGCTTGATGTTGCAGTAGTATGACTGGTCCTTTGACCTGCGGTGCTTCAGCTACTCACAGTGAGGTTATTGTAGTTTGACTACACGTATACATGGTCTCTAGTCATATGGGTCCTTGTAGTGTAGATTGGCTGCAGTAAGTTCACTGTAGGAGTAGGGTATGCACTCACATGGAATCTATCGACCTTGATAGAAGAGGAGTGATCCTATGTGATTTGTTAGACTGAGTTCTAAGACCTTGGCCAGGGCATTAATATAAAGTGGAGAAAGAGTTTTCCACTAATGAACTCGAGTCGAATAAATCTTGACATATGACAGACGAAGGGGTTTGACGAGTTATCCATGACCTCCGTCCTGTAGGGATCCACGATAGTAGGACTATATCATATGATAACTGCACCTAGAGGTTCATCATTCTATTCTACTGGTAGCCACTACATGCTGCTAGGTGTCACTGGTGGATGGTGGGACTCACAGAGATTATCTCGATGATCGATAAACCCTAATGAGTAGAGTTGGAATCGTTCCAATCCATTGAAAGGAGTTTTCAATGATATTGTGATAGAGATCATAATATATCTCACTACCAGTCAGAGTAGAACCTATGGGGTCACACACACTAGAAGTATTGACAGATCCGATGGTTGAATCGTGATTAGGAATCACAAGTAATCAATTCGATTGATATTCAATTGAAGAAGGAATAAAGGGAATTAATTAATTGGACTTAAACACAAATCCTACTTCGAGTAGGATTCCTAGAGTCCTAATTGGATTAGGACTGGGAATCCTAGTTGGAGTAGGACTGGAATTCCTACTTGGAATAGGATTCCTACAATCCTAATTAGATTAGGAATTTTGAATTAAAATTGGATTCCTACTTGGAGTAGGATTCCTAGAGTCCTAATCGGATTAGGACTTCGGATTCAAATTAGAGTCCTAATTGGATTAGGACTAAAATTAAATAAGTCCTAATTGGATTAGGATTTCTTAAGTCACAATTAATTATTAATCTAATGAATCAATAAGACTCCTAATTGGATTAGGATTGAAGAGTTCAATTGAGTCAAAATTGATTTAAGTTCTAATTGGATTAGGACTTACCTAGATTGGATCCAAATTGGTTCACCCTTGGGTTAAGCCTAATTGGATTAGGGCTTGACCACATTAGGGCATTCCAAACCCTACCTAAAGTGGATTAGGGTTTTCCAAGAGGGAGGGGCTTGCGCCCCTCCCCTTTTGACTCCTTGGAGCGGCAACAAGAGGGGGCCGGCGCCCCTCTTGGAATAAAATCAAGGGAGCTCCTAAAAGTTAGGAGCTCCACTTGTTATAAGAAGGAGGCTAATTGGGGGGCTGACCTAATTTATGAGAAGTCTTCTCCCTTTCAGCCGTACGCCCCCTCCTCCTCCTCCTTGGGTTTCAGCCGCAAGCAAAGGGGAACAAGGAAGAAAGCTTGGTGGCCTCTTCATCTTCCCTTCCTTCTTCCAACGCAGGAAAAAGAAAGAAGGCTGCAGGGGCTTTGTTCTTTTACTTCTCTTCATCCTTCTTCTTCCTCCTCTCAAGCACAATCAAGGGTTGATTGAAAGAGAGGAGATCAGCCATCAAAAGTTATCTCTGCAAGGGAGCTAGCACCCCGGGGAGATGGAAAGCTTGGATTGGTCCTCTGCTTCGTGTGCATACCCGTAGAGGCCGGGCACTTGAACGGCTTCAAGCGAACCTTCATCCTAAACCACGAACTTCAGTTTGCGGTGATCATCTACCCGCACAAGGTGAAGATCTGATCTTCTAATATTTTTAAAAAGTTTTTAATCCTTATCTATCTATGAACGGTTTTTGAACAACGTTCATGCGATGAACGGTTGATCCCGCGCATGCCTCTTCCGCTGCATCTGAATTTTTTAAAATTTCAGCGGCATGATCGGGATATTCTAACACAACTTGAATGTGCCAGGTCGTCCGCATCTTCAGCGCATCCCCACCACGCCTCACAGCCATCCAGCCAATTTCCCAATCCTCCACGCCATCAACGCAATCGAAGCAACATTTCTTCTCCTAGCAGCCATCCGTTTCTTCTCCCAGCAGCCATCCATTTCTTCTCTTCCGAGTTCCAGCTCCTTCTCGTGAAGCCAGCGAATCCCATATGCAGCGTCCCAGCCGATTCAAGGAGCCGCTTCAGCCGCCCGTGATTCTCCCCCAAATCCCAGCATCCCAGCCTCTTCTCCCATCCGTATTCATCATCCACGGATCCGCTCCTTCCAGCACCGATTTCAATCGACCGTTTCAAAGATCCACAGCTTCATCCCGTGCGGAAACAAGGGGGAAGAAAGGATCCCACGCCCACTTCTAATTCGGCGTCCACAAAGCTTCCGGATTCCACATCTCTTCCGAATTTGAAATCCCAAGCGTCCGAGCTCCACGGATCACGCCGGCCGGTCCAGCCTCCTCCGCATCCAAGCACCCACGGTGCTCTTCATCCGGATCCACCTCCCGAGATCCCGCAGCCGTTTCTCCTCCTCTCCATGCGCAATCAAGGGATCCATGCTCTGGCGATCTATAAAAAGGGGAGAATGAGAGGAGGAGGGGGGTCCTCGGTTGGGGTTGAGGCCAAGAAACAGAGAGGAGGAGGGGAGGTTCTCGGCTTGGTGAGGGGAAGCTCTGTTCAAAAGAAACAGAGGAGGAGCTCTGTTTTCCGAGGAGAAGGAAAAAAATAATATTTTATTTTTTTTTAGTGTTCAACCGAGAGGGGTTACTTGTTCCCTTGTTTTCATTTTTTTTTCTTCTTACTTTTGTAAGCATTTTCCTTTTTATGCAAGCTATTAAATTTTCTTTTATGCAATCCATGTTATAGGTTTTGTTTAATTTCTGTTCTTTTATGCAATCCATTAATTTTTCTTTCATGCAATCTATGTTCCAGGCTTCAATCTTCTTAAGCACTATTTTCATCCATGCCAAAATTTTTCTTTGAGTAGTTAAATATTTCATTAAATTTATAAATGCTCTTCGATTCCAAGAATCCGTCTTTTGTTTACTTTCAAATAGAAAACATTCTCTGGTAAACTAGAGAATCATTCAACATCCCCGAAGTAATGATCTTCTTTTGTTATTCAAAAATTGATTTTGAATCCGAGTGAATGTTTTAATTTTTATGCAACTCCAATCTCCTCCCTGTGGATCGACCTCTTACGACCACTATTCTTCGAGTAGAAAAGGTAAGAGTAAAATTAAATTAAACTTTGTTTGTCGGTTCTAACAACGATCTGTTTAGCATATTTTTAGGTAAATAGGAATCAGACAACGGAAAACAACACATGAAAGGTGCTTGGGAAGAAGAATGAAGGTTGTGTGAGATATACTTCTAATTCTATTTCCATATATACCAATTTTGAAGAATTGAGCGGCAGATTCTAAAGAGGTATGTGATATTGCTATTAGCTTCACTTCGAGTAGTACTAATGAGAAGAAGATTGCTACTTCTTTAGCTTTCTATGTGGATAAATCTATGAAATGGGATGTAAAAGGTCAAGTTGGTGTGATTGTTGCCTGGTTTCCTTAGAGACACTAAAAAGAGGTCTAATTCTGGTGGTGAAGCAGACTCTTCCATTCAGCTTCTGAAGATCGAGGACAAAGGTGTTGAACATGAATATAAGTTCAAAGTCTTGATTAAGCTCTCTTATAATCCTTTATTTTGTTGGGATAAGAGGATTGTTGTTAACATGATTGGTTCTTTTGATGCTGTGGAGAATTTTGAAGATGACACTATATCTAAGAAGCATATGAAGATTTTTCACAATCTTATGTTAACACTTGAAGAGTGTAAGAAGGTCTATCCTGAGTATAAGAAACAAAGAAAGCTCTGGCTCTTCAAAACCTATTTTTGAGAGTCTTGTGGTAATCTTGGGAATTCTAGTGATGCTGGCAATGAGGTTCCTATCATCAGAAAGATAGTTTAATCTGGTTCACCTGGCTCAGCAGGCAGTTGAAGAACCTCAATTTTAAACATGGTCAATGTTGGTTTTGTCCCTTAACATAAGGTGACAACTGATGGTGCCCTACGGAACAAGCTGGTAGGTTGGATCCCTGGCTAAATTCTCACAAAGCACCGTCTGGGGTGGTTGAACATATAGCTTCGACAGGAGCTAATACTATCAAGAGTGTCAGTCCAAAGTCTAGTGAAGGCAATGATATTGCATATGAATCCTTATTGTAGTTGTGAAAAGATAGCATCAGATGGTCAAGAATTGGTTTAGGATGATGTGGCTAGAACTATGGTCTTGGTTGGGTTTTCCATGAGCAAGAGTGCATGCCCTGTAGGTATCTATTCTTAAGATATTTGCATCTTAGAGAAGTGAAGACGAAGTTGGATAAGTTTGGATAGTCTCAGGCTAAAGGGAATTATAGATTGACTACGATTGGTCTATTTGATAGGAACTCCGGAACCAGCTCATTGATATCGATCGCAAATGTAAGTTGTCAATTATAAAGGATGCGAGTATCTTGTTGGAAGAGCTTAGAAATAAGGTGCGGAAGAAGTCAAGCAAATGGTTAAGATAGAAAAGGAATTGCTAGAAAAGGAGTTTCAAGAGGGTGGTGATGGTGGCTCTTCTTAAATTTGATCTTTTGTCGTAACTGGAGTGGTTTTATTTTCATCATGAAGCTTGTAGCATGGAATGTTAGGGGTTGGAAAACCCTAGAAAGATGATTTAGTAAAGTATAGAATCTAGCGGGTTCATTTTTGTATGCTTGCAAGAGCCAAATTTCTTATCCAATTTCTCCTTTTTTGGAATCTTTTGGTGGTTCTAGTATCAAATCTTGGTTTTGGTTGGATGTGGATGGTGCTTCTGGTGGATTTTTCATCGGTTGGTCTGATCAGTATGTGAACTATTTAAATTAGGTCACAAGGAAACACTCTATTTCAGTGAAGTTATCTGGGGCAGGCAAAGAGGTCTAGTGTAAGCTTCAATTTTACACACTTGAAGACTAAACTATCTGGGCAAGAAACTTAAGAAATTCTAGAATTAAGGAATAAATGAATTTAAACTCAAAGGCAAGATGATGAACTTAGTGCTAGAGGCTAACTAGAGACAACAAGTAGCTTACCTTACTATTGAAGGCCCTTGTTATCATCCCCCGACATCCACCGATCATTGCAGAAGGATGCTAAACTGTCAAAATCCACCAATTCTACCGCCGTCGATCCCGGAATCGCCCTGGAATTTACTGGAGTTGAATAGAATCCATCATGCCAAGAACTAAAAGCAACCACAAGCTAACATATACTAATTAAGGAAAATTTTCATTGCATTAATGTGTGAAAAAACTAAGTATATATACATAGTGCGTGTCTATAAGCTCTAGGGCCCCATATAATGACAAGGATAAAAGGTGCCTTTTGATCTCGACTAATTAAAAACTTGAAAAGCAAGACCCAAAACCACTAGAGCAAGTAATATCGGTTGAAGGGGTGCTTATAGAACAAAAATCATTCATACGGTGGGCTAAGAGCTATCAAAATTCTGGAAGAGTTTATGCTGTCAGACCTTCTGACGGTGGATCTGCTCCTAAATATAGATCTTGTGCTCCCAGATAAATTCTGAGGGCATAATAGTTATCGTGACATCAGGATCCGGCCCATTTGGTTATTGTTTGAGTTGGGGACGGTTCCCACATGCATCATCTCTCTTAAATTCTTGTATTCATTTATTGTTATTTGTTAACCGATATTTATGGGCCTCTTGAATTTTCTTATATAATGGTTTTAAAGAAAGTATATCATCTAAATATTTTTATTTATTTAGATATAAAGAAATAATAAAGTAGCATGGAAATCTGACAAAATTGCTTATTTGGCGAAAATGTGACTCCTTTCTTGCTAATGGAATATACTGTGCAAAACTTTCTAAGTGATCGTACACACACATACATACATACGTTTATATATATATCGCTGGTTATTGATGTATCGCTGTAGAGGATGTCCCATTAACACATGGACCAAGATGAAGGAAAAGTTGCGAGTGATACTTGATGCATATATTGTGGTGGTCTGTTAAGGCTTATCAGGAAGTGGGGTTCTTGTCTCACCTGAGAACAATATACAATGGTTTGCACAAAAATTTCTGAACTCACTAATAGCAAATCCCCTATCCAAGCAATACTCTACATATGAATATTTCATTATTTCATTTTCAAAATTTGTCTTATTCATACATTACAATTATACATCCGTAGTAGAGTTCAATGGTCACCAAAGCGAGGCTTCAAACTCAAAAAATTTGATTGATGGAATAGAAGAACAATTCTTTCTCTTTCTAGCAACCTCAAGTTCTTGAAATATATTGGTCATTCAATGTATAAACTCAAAAGGTTGGTAT